>NC_133618.1:578702655-579002655 GCF_048593235.1 Sminthopsis crassicaudata | reverse complement strand
AATATGTGGAAGGATCTGTTTCTTCCCCAAGTACCTACATCTAGAATCATGATAATTGATGTTGACCAAAAATGCTATTAGCATTGTGTATGTGGTATCGTGAATTGCATACAATTGGCTAAAACAATCCTACACATAAACTATTCCTTGCCCAAAAACTCATACTCTTACACATACACATCAAAGGGAGGATATCAGTGAATTGCCTCCTCTCCATTATCTCAAACAAGAAGTTCTTCCTGTTGTCTGCAGTTAGACAAATCCCTCCCTAATGATATTTTTATTGTGCTTACCAGCTTCTATACCCATTTAGCATTTTCTTCGCTCTCCCCTTTTATGTTCTAATTCATTTTCCTTGACGCATCAAAATTATTTTTAGCACTCTAGTCTTGGTTACATGGTTATTTGAGGAACATTGAAGATAGGGAAAATCTTAGAAAAAGAAATTTAACAGGCTATCAATTAACTTAAGGAAAAAATCCCCTGGATGATATGAATTCACAAGCAAATCATACCAAGCATTTAAAAAAAAATTAATCCCAGTACTATATAAATAAACTATTTGGAATACATATGGAATACATATATATATACGTATATATAATATATGTATACACACACACACACACACACACACACACACACTATTTGGGAAAGTAAGTAAAAGGGAAATCCTACTTAATTCCCTTTACAACACAAATATGGTACTGATATCTAAACCAGGATGAGCCATAGCAGAGAAAATTATAGACCAATTTCCATAATGAATATTTGCATCCCCCCAAAAAAATATGCCAGCAAAGAGATTACAGCAATATATCCACACAAATTATATACTATGGCCAGATGCAGTTTATAACAGGAATGCAGGGTTGTTTCAGTGTTAGAAAAACTAATTGACTTTATCAAAAACAAAACCAACAGAAATATGATTCTCTCAATAGATGGAGAAAAAGTCTATAACAAAATACAGCACCCATCCCAAGAAATAAACAATAGGATAGGAATAAATGGAGCTTAAAGTAATAAGTAATATTTATCTAAAACCATCAACAAACATTAACTGTAATTGGAATAAGCTAGAAGCCTTCCCAGGACAATCAGGTGAATTACGGATACCCAATCTCTGTTATCTAATATTAATATTTAATAAAAATAAATATTATTTAATATAAATTAATAATAATTTAATACTTAATACTAGAAATGTTAACTATTGCAAAAAGAGGAAAAAAGAAATTAGGTAAGCAATGAAGAAACAAAACTATGATGATACTTTGTTTCACTTAGAAAATCCTCCAGGGGCAGCTAGGTGGCGCAGTGGATAGATGACCAGCCTTGAATTCAGGAGGACCCGAGTTCAAATCTGGTCTCAGACACTTAACACTTCCTAACTGTGTGACCCTGGGCAAGTCACTTAACCCCAGCCTCAGAAAAAAGAAAAAAAAACAAAATCCTAGAAAATAAACTAAAAAAAACTATTTGAAATTATTAACAACTTTAGCAAAGTTGCAGGATACAAAAATAAGCCTACATAAATCATTGAAATTTTTATATATTACCAACAAAGTCTAGCAGCAAGAAATAAAGAATTCCATTTAAAATAACTGTAGACAATATAAAATATTTAGGAATCTACCTTTCAAAACAAACACAGGAACTATATGAACACAACTACAAAATTTTCATACAAATAAAATCAGTTCTAAATAATTGGAAAAAATTAATTGTTCATGCATAGGTGAACAATAAGTCAAAATAATGAAAATGACAATTCTATCTAAATGAATCTATTTAATCAGTTCCATACCATAAAATTTTCCCAAAAAATTATTTTTTAGCACTAGAAAAAAATAATAAAAATTCTTCTGAAAGAATAAAACCTCAAATATACCAAGGGAATCAATGAAAAAAATGGGAAAAAAGGTGGTCTCACAGTATCAGATCTCAATCTGTATTATAAAGTAGTAATTATCAAAACAATCTGATATTGATTAATAAACAAAGTGACAGATGAGTGGAATAGATTAAATACAAATTACATTTATAGTAAATGGCCATTCTGTTCTAGTATATGATAAACCCAAATATCCAAGTTTTGGGGGAAAAAACTCATCATTTGACAAAAACAACTAGGAAAATTAGGAAACAGTATGGCAAACACTAGGTATAAGCCAATATCTCACACTGTGTAGCAAGGTAAGAGTTAAATGGAAACATGTTTTAC
Organism: Sminthopsis crassicaudata; assembly: GCF_048593235.1. Taxonomy (NCBI): domain Eukaryota; kingdom Metazoa; phylum Chordata; class Mammalia; order Dasyuromorphia; family Dasyuridae; genus Sminthopsis; species Sminthopsis crassicaudata. The sequence goes on along the minus strand of NC_133618.1, from coordinate 579,000,428 downwards.
ACATAAGGGATGAAACCATAAGCAAGTTAAAAGAGCATGGAATAGTTTATCTGTCAGATTTATAGATAAGGGAAGAATTTAGAACATAATAGAGAGCTTTATAAAATGTAAAATAGATCATCTTGGTTATTTAAAATTAAAAGGGGATTGCACAAACAAAAGCAATGCAACCAAAATTATAAAAAAAGCAGAAAACTGGAAGGAGGATGACTTGCAACAAGTATCTCTGATAAAGGCTCTGCTTATAAAATATATAGAGAACAGAATCAAATTTATAAAAAATATAAGCCTTTCCCCAATTGATAAGTGGTCAAATGATATGAACAGAGTTTTTTCAGACAAGGGAATCAAAGCTATTTATAGTCATATGAAAAAACGCTCTAAATCACTATTGATTAAAGAAATGCATGTTAAAACAACTCTGAGGTTGGCTAAAAAGACAAAAAGAAAAAGAAAATATTGGATGTTGGGGGGGTAGGGTGGGAAAACTAGATGACATGCATTGTTGGTGGAGTTGTGAATTGATGCAACCATTCTGAAGAGCAATTTGGAACTATGCCCAAAAGGCTATAGAACTTAATTTTCTCTGATCCAGCTATACTATTGCTAGGGCTATATATTAAAGACAAGTTACAAAAGGGGGAAAGGACCTATATTTATAGCAGTTCTTTTTGTGGTACCTAAGAATTGGAAAAATGAAGTGATGCCCATCAACTGGGGAATGCTAGACAAACTGGTATATGATTGTGATAGAATGTTATTGTGCCATTAAAAATTACAAATGGGATGATTTCAGGAAAATTTGGTGCATAGTGAAGTGAACAAAATGTTGTACACCACATAACAGCAATATTATTTGAAAAATTGTGAATGCCTTAGCTATATTCTCAACAATATAATGATCCAAGACAATCCCAAAGGACTAATGATAAACATATTATCTACCTTCATAAGACAAATTGGTTTTGTTTGAATACAGACTGAAACATGCTGCTTTTTACTTTATTTCATTTTTTTCTTTTATTAGAGAAGACTCTACAAAATGCTTAATATGGAAATGTTTTACATGATCCTACATCTATAACCAATACCTGATCACTTGCTGTCTCAAGCAGCAGAGAGAGGAAGGAGCATGGGAAAGGGATGTAACTTGGAACTCAAAACTTTAAAAATAGGAAGGATTAATAAAATTAATTCATTAGTGAATTAATGAAAAATAGAAATAAAAGTGGCCTCGCTATACCAGACCTAAAACTTTATTATAAAGCAGAATCATCAAAACCATTTGGTATTGGCTAAGAAATAAAGAAGTTGGTCAGTGAGATAAGTTAAGTTCACAAGACACAGCAGTCAATGACTATAGTAATCTAGTGTTTGATAAACCCAAAGACCCCAGCTTCTAGGATAAGAACTCACTATTTGACAAAAATTGCTGGGAAAATTGGAAACTAGTATGTCAGAAACTAGGCACTGACCAACACCTAACACCATATGTCAAGGTAAGGTTAAAATGATTTAGACTTATCATAAACAAATTAGAACAACATAGATATCTATGGAGAAGGAAGGAATCTGTGGCCAAAGAACTAGAGTACATTATGGAATGCAAAATGGATAATTTTGATTATATTAAGTTAAAAAGGTTTTGTACTAACAAAACCAATGTAGACAAAATTAGAAGGAAAGCAGTAAATGGGGGGGGAGGGGATTTACAACCAACGATTCTGATAAAGGCCTCATTTCTAAAACATATAGAGAATTGACTCAAAATTATAACAATGCAAGCCATTCTCCAATTGATAAATGATCAAAGGCTATGAACAGACAATTTTCAGAGAAAGAAATTAAAACCATTTCTACTCTTATGAAAAAGTACTATAAATCACTATTGATCAGAGAAATGCAAATTAAGACAACTCTGAGATACCACTACACATCTCTCAGATTGACTAAGATAACAGGAAAAGATAATGACAGATATTGAAGGGAATGTGGGAAAACTGAGACATTACTACATTGTTGATGAAGTTGTGAACTAATCCAACCATTCTGGAAAACAATTTGGAACTGTGCCCATAGGGCTATCAAACTCTGCATATCCTTTGATCCAGCAGTGTTACTACTGAGTTTATGAGTTTATATCCTAAAGAGATCTTTTTCCCCCTTGAGGCAATTGGGGTTAAATGACTTGCTCAGGGTCACACAGCTAGGAAGTCTGAGGTTAGATTTGAACTCAGGTGGGGGCAGCTAGGTGGCGCAGTGGATAGAGCACCAGCCCTGAATTCAGGAGGACCCGAGTTCAAATTTGATTTTAAACACTTAACACTTCCTAGCTGTGTGACCCTGGGCAAGTCACAACCCCAGCCTCAGAAAAATGGAGGGGAAAAAAAAAAAAAGATTTGAACTCAGGTCCTTCTGACTTCAGGTCCTTCTGCACCATCTTAAAGGAGGGAAAGGGACCCACATGTGCAAAAATGTTTGTGGAGCCCTTTTTGTAGTGGCAAGAAACGGGAAACTGAGTAGATGCCCATCAATTGGAGAATGGCTAAATAAATTATGGCATATGAATGTTATGGAATATTATTGTTCTGTAAGAAATAACCAGCAGGAAGATTTCAGAGAGGCTTGGAGAGACTTTCATGAACTGATGTTGAGTGAAGTAAGTAAGTAGAACTAAGAGAACATTGTACATGGCAACAATAAGATTATACAATGATCAATTCTGACAGATGTGGCTCTTTTCAACAATGAGGTGATTTAGGCCAGTTCCAATGAGATTGTGATGGAAAAAGCCATCTGCATTCAGAGAGAAGACTGAGGACTGAGTGTGGATCACAATATAGTATTTTCACTTTTGTTGTTGATGTTTGCTTGCATTTTGTTTTCTTTTTTGATCTGATTTTTCTTGTGCAGCATGATAATTGTAGAAATATGTATAGAGAAGAATTGCACATGTTGAACATAAATTGGATTACTTGCCATCTAGGGGAGGGAGGAGGCAGGAAAAGAAGGAGAAAAAATTGGAACACAAGGTTTTGCAAGTGAATGTTGAAAACTATCTATTCATGTGTTTTAAAAATAAAAAGTTTAATAAAAATAATTTTTTAGAAGGAGGAGGGAGAATTAGTCTAGAATGAACATAATAAATTCACTCAGTACCTCTGAGGCTGAAGTGATCAAGAGAACAATGGCTATTGTATTCGTATCTACTGAATTTTAAGCCAGCAAAAATAGTAAACCAAGAAGGTAAATAAAGATTAGATAAAGTGTTATGTTTAAACCTTCATTCATTCTCCACTAGATACATAAGAACCTAGTAGCAAGAATGAAAAAAAGGAAGCAGGGGAGAGATTCACAGCCTGTCCTTGCCCTAAATCTTTGTACATTGGCTTAGAATCTGTGTCCACTATAAAGGAGGCACATACAACTCATTATATAAAGAGCATGCCATAGATGAGTGAACACAAAATATATACAAATGTTATCACTTCAACCTAAATCTGAAGTGTTTTCTGATATAGCTCTGTGGTCTATTATTCATATTATTTACTCAGAGAGAAAAATTACAAACCTGAGAAAAAAAATGGCTACACCTGCAAAAGTGAGGAAGGGACTTTTTAGATTCAGAGAAGTTAATGGGAGAGGCAGCAGAGAAAGAGTTTAGAAGGCAAACATAGATTTTTGAATAGTGGACCAGAAATCTATCTGAAGCTGAAGATACATAAGAGGTCAAATTTTAACATGTCCCTTGAATTCTAGCACCCATAACCCCAAAAAATGCTAAGCCCCAAAAGACTTACATTCCTAAGTACCACTGTTTGAAGTATGATAAGTATAATTCTAGCCCAATATTCCTCTGTGTTCTCCTATTACTTGGGTGGAAATAGCTTTTTTCCATTAGCTGTGTGGTTAGAATAGGATATATCTTTAAAACTACCAACTGATCTGAGGGACTCTCTCTCTCTCTCTCTCTCTCTCTCTCTCTCTCTCTCTCTCTCTCTCTCTCTCTCTCTCTCTCTCTCTCTCTCTCTCTCTCTCCCCTCTCCTCTCCTCTCCTCTCCTCTCCTTTTTCTCTTTCTTCTTCTTTCTCTTTCCCTCCTCTTTTTCTGTCTCTTCTCTCTTTCTCTGTCTCTTCTCTCTTTCTCTCTCTGTCTCTTCTTTTTCTCTCTCCTCTCACTGTCTCTCCTTTCTTCTCTCTCTCTTTTTCTATCTCTGATTCTCACATACACACATACACTCTCACTCTCTGTCTCTCTCTCCTCCCTCTCTCTCTCTCTCTCTCCATCTTTCTGTCTCTTTTTCTGTGTGTGTGTATATATCTGTTTCTCCCCTCACTCCCTCACTGCATTCAAGGCAATGCCATCATTGCTGTTTATCCACAGCACAGGCACCATGAATTGAACTGGAGGTAGGTAAGGGAAAGGCCAGTAAGTAAGACTTTCTCTATCCAATGTCACACTCTCATTATATTAGGATTCAGTCAATGATTTTTCCTTCCTGTCCATCTCTGTTGGGGTTTTCCTGATGAAGATATTGAGTGTTCTGCCGTTTCTTTCTCATTTTTCAGATGAGGAAATTGAGGCAAAAATGGTTAAGGTAACACTTGAACGCAGGAAGATGAGTTATCCTGACTCCGGGCTTTGCATGGTACTGCATCACCAGGCTGCCGTCAATATTTGCATACCAGGTTTCCCCATACACACATACACTTTTCCCTAAGCGATGAGCAACTACTTTGTTTCCATTTCTTAATTCTTAACTGCTTCTATGAAGCAGAAGCAAAAAAGCAATATTCAGATTATAATAATGTAAATGAAATTATTATTAAAAGGCAGTTGAACTCTGAGTAATGAAAGAAATTGAAAATCCCAGAGAAAAGATAATGAAACTTGCCTTTTTCTCTTCAGCAGAAGTGAGGAACTATCATAACAGCATATCATATACATTATCAGTGTCTAGTGGATGTTTTGCTTAATCATTTTTGTCAAGAGGACTGTTTTTAATCTGAAGTGGAATTCAAAAAATAATTACTGGCAAGAAAAAGCTTTTACAGTGAAGGGGGAAAGGGAGTGGAGGGAGGAAGGAGTGAATCTTTCATCAGAGTTGGCTCAAAGAGGGAATAACATGCACATTCATTTGGATATAGAAATCTATCCTACCCTGCAGAAAAATAGGAGGGGAATGGGATAAGAGAAGGTGGAAGAGTGATAGAAAAAAGGCATATTAGGGGAGGAAGTAGTCAGAAGCAAAATATGTTTGTGCAGGGGCAGAGTAAAAGGAGAGAGAGAATAAAATAGATGGGGGAAATGCAGTTAACAATAATTACGATGGAAAGAATTTTGAAGCAGGGTCTCATTTCTCAAATATATAAGGAACTTGGTCAAATTTATAAAAAATAAGAGACATTCTCCAAATGATAAATGATCAAAACATTTGAAGTTTTCAGATGAAGTAATCAAGTTAGTTTTATCCATATGAAAAATTATTCTAACTCAATAGTTATTGGAGAAATGCAAAGTAAAACAAATCTGAGGTACCACTTCATACTTATTGGCTTATAGATCAGAAAAGGAAAATTTCAAATGCTGGAGGGAATGTGGGGGGGGGGGGGAATGAGACATTAATGGAAAAATAATTGCAATGTAAAGACTATACCTTTTGCATAATGATTTAGCTAGTCAAACCGGACAAAAAAAATCAAAGCCCAACTTCCCGAAATTAAGTGAGCTATTGTAGAACAGTTGACAAAACAAACTCGTCTATGTGGCAAAATAGTGAAAAAGGCATCAATAAAACTCTTTTTGAAAAATCATAATGCTTATCAGTAATCTACAAGCTTTAGCCCCTTTCATTTCTCAATACTAAACCATATTTTCCACCATGTCTACATTTGTAATGAATTCATCCATTATCTGCTGACATGAAGATATGGTTTGAAGAAAGAGTTTGAAAGATCTTGCCATATTCTTCACTGCAATGATTAACCTTGACTAATGAAGAGCATGTTACCTACCTCTTAATAGAGAAACAGATAAGCTCAAGGTGCAGAAGGAGATGTGCATTTTTAGACATGGCAAGTATGTAGATTTGTTTTGCTTGACTATGCTTATTTCTGACAAGAACTGTGTTTTCCTTTTTCTTTTTTATTTAGGCAGAGTTTGGGATGGGTGAGAGAGTAATCTCTAATAGGAGGAAGAGAAAGATGAGGAGGAAGAGGAGGAAGAGAAGGAGGAGGAAGAAAAGATTCCTGAAGCATTTTTGTTTTGTTTTGTTTTGTTTTAAGGTAATTAGGATTGTTACTTACCTATGGTCATACACTAAGTGTCTGAAGTCAAATCTGAACTCAGCTCCTCTTGCCTACAGGCCCAGTACCCTATTCATGGTACCACCTAACTTGAAGCATTTTTTAAATATACAGAAAGAAGATACAGAAGAAAATTTAGGTTATATAAAAACAGAAGATAACTTTTTTGCAGTTATTTAATATTTTTATTTTCCTTAAATGTAAAACAATTTTTTACATTTGTTTTTAAAACTTTGAGTTCTAGATTCTCTCCCTTCCTCTCCACTCCCACCCCCCCATTAAGAAGGCACATGTGAAGTTATGCAAAACTTTCCATAAGTTATGTTGCAAAAGAAAACCTGGATCTCTGAGACCATCACCACCAGCACCTCCTCAAAGAAAAATAAAAAAGTATGCTTCAATTTGTATTCAGACACAATTTTTTCTCTGGGTATGGATAACATTTTATATCATAAGTCCTTCAGAATAGTCACGGATCACTGTATTGCTGAGAATACTGTTTTACAACATCATCACTATTACACTGTACAGAGTATATTTAGCCTTGCTTGAATTCATAGAGGTCTTTTCAGGTTTTCTGAGAGCATCCTGCTCATTATTTAATCATAATCACATACACAATTTATTCGGCCATTCCCCAATTGATGGACATCCCCTTAATTTCCATTCTTTGTCTTAAGAAAAGAGCATATATAAATATTCTCTTCCTTTTTAAAAAATTTCTTTTGGGACACATGTTTAATAGTCGTATTATTAGGACAAAGAGTATGCATGATAATATAGTCCTTTGGGCATAGTTTGTATCACTTGATCATTTATCAATTGGAGAATGGCTCTTTTTGTTTTATAAATTTGGCTCAGTTCTCTGTGAATTTGAGAAATGAGACCTTCATTAGAAAAACTTGCTCCAAGATACTTTTCACAATTGCTATTTCACTATTGCTAACTGTATTTCTTCCCTGTTTATTCTATTTTCTCTCTCTTTTCACTCTCACCCTCCTCAAAAGTGTTTTGCTTCTGATTGATTATCCCTCTAACATGCCTTCTCTTCTATCACCCTCCCCCCTTCCTCATATCCCTTCCCCCTTCTACTTTCAGGCAGATAAGATAGATTTCTATATCCATATTAAGTGTATATGTTATTTTCTCTTTGAGCCAATTCTGATGAAAGATTCACTCACTTCTCCTTTTCTCCCCCTCTTCCCATCCACTGTAAAAGCTTTTTCTTGCCATTTTATGATAGATAATTTATGTGATTCTACCTTTCTTTTTCCCATTCTTCCAATAAATTCCTCTCTCACCCCTTAATTTTATTTTTTTAGATAACATCTCTTCATCTGGCCCTCTATTTATACTCCTTCTAAGTGCCATAATAAGAAAGTTCTTATGAATTAATTACAAGAATCATTCTCCCATGTAGGAATGGAAACAGATAAATCTTATTAAGTCCCTTATGACATTACTCTCTTGATTACCTCCTTATGCTACTTCTGAGTCCTATTTTTGAAAATTAGATTTTGGGGGCAGCTAGGTGGCACAATGGATAGAGCACCAGCCCTGAATTCAGGAGGACCCGAGTTCAAATCTGGTCTCAGACACTTAATGCTTCCTAGCTGTGTGACCCTGGGCAAGTCACTTAACCCCAGCCTATTTAAAAAAAAAAAAAAATTAGGTTTTCTATTCAGGTCTGGTCTTTTCATTATGAATGCTTGAAAGTTCTCTATTTCAATGAATATCCACCTTTTCCCACTCAGCTATGCTGGGTAGGTGATTCTTGGTTGTAATCCTAGTTCCATTGCTTTCTGGAATATCATATCACAAGCCTTCCTATCCTTTAAGATAGAAGCTATGAAATCTTGTGTTATCCATTATACTTGTTTCTTTCTGGATGCTTGCAGCATTTTCTCCTTGACATGGAAGTTCCAAAATCTGGCTATAATATTTCCAGGAGTTTTCATCTTAGAATCTCTTTCAGGAGATGATGAGTGGATTCTTTCAATTTCTATTTTATCCCTTAGTTCTAGAATGTCAGGACAGTTTTCCTTGATATTTTCCCGAAAGATAATGTCTATACTCTTTCTTTTTTTCTTTTTTAACCGTACAATAGTACTTTATTACATTAATATATAGAGTAAGCATTGTATCAATAGTTATTATTTTACTGTCTTTAGCTATGCCTCATTTTTTTTTTTGCATGAGTAATTTTTTTTATAACATTATCCCTTGCATTCGTTTTTCCAAATTTTCCCCACCCTCCCTCTATTCCCTCCTCTAGATGACAGGCAATCCCATACATTTTACATGTGTTAACAGTATAACCTAGATAAAATATATGTGTGTAAATCCAATTTTCTTGTTGCACGTTAAGTATTAGATACCAAAGGTATAAGTAACCTGGGTAGATAGACAGTAGTGCTAACAGTTTACATTCAATTCCCAGTGTTCCTTTTCTGGATGTAGTTGTTTCTGTCCATCATTGATCAACTGGAAGTGAGTTGGATCTTCTTTATGTTGAAGATATCCACTTCCATCAGAATACATCTTCATACAGTATTATTGAAGTGTATACTGATCTTCTGGTTCTGCTCATTTCACTCAGTATCAGTTCATATAAGTCTCTCCAAACCTTTCTGAATTCATCCTGCTGGTCATTTCTTACAGAGCAATAATATTCCATAACTTTCATATACCATAATTTACCCAACCATTCTCCAATTGATGGACATCCATTCATCTTCCAGTTTCTAGCCACCACGAAAAGAGCTGCCATAAACATTTTGGCACATACAGGTCCCTTTCCCCTCTTTAGTATTTCTTTGGGATATAAGCCCAATAGTAGCACTGCTGGATCAAAGGGTATGCACAGTTTGATAACTTTTTGGGTGTCTATGCTCTTTTTTGATCATGATATTCAGGTATATCAACAAATTTTAAATTATCTCTCCTAGATCTATTTTCCAGATCATTTCTTTTTCCAAAGAGATATTTCATATTGTTTTTTATTTTTTCATTTTTTGGTGATGTTTTATTGTTTCTTGATTTCTCATAAAGTCATTAGCTTCTATTCTAGTTCAATTAGCTCAATTCTACTTTTCAAAGAATCATTTTCCTCAGTGAGCATTTGTAACTCCTTTCCCATTTGGCCAATTTTGCTTTTTAAGGCATTCTTCTCATTAGCTTTTTATATTTCCTTTTGCATCACTCTCATTTCTCTTTCCAATTTTTCCTCTGAATCTCTTATTTGATTTTCAAAATTCCTTTTGAGCTCTTCCATGGCCTGAGACCAATTCTTATTTTTCTTGGAGGCTTTGGATGTAGGAGCTTTAACTTTATCTTTTTCTGAGTGTGTTTTGATTTCCTTGTCACCCTAGTAACTTTCTATACTCAGAATCTTTTTCTGTTGTTTGCTCATTTCCCTAGCCTATTGCTGAGCTTTTAATTCTTTGTTAATGTAGAACTCTGTTTTCATAGTAGAGGGTATAATATCCCAAACTTCAGGTATTTGGTGCAGCTGTTTTCAAAGCTCCTTTGAGGAACCAGATCACAAGCACTCTTTTCTGCCCTGCTCCACTGTGGCTGTAAATTCTAATGTGCTAAAGCAATGGAGTCCTTCCTAGGGCCAGAAAAGAGACATCCTTTGGACTGATGCCTCTGGAAGCTGCTGCCACCACTATTCACTCCTGGTTTTCTGGTTTCCCAAGCCCTTCTCATTTGAGTTGAGACAAACCTTTCTTGCTGACCTTTCAAGTCATCTTTGATGTCTCTGGAGTAAGAAATCTGGAACAGGAAATACTGTGGCTGATTCAGAGACCCAAAGGCCCACTGTGGTGCCACAGACCTTTCCTGCTGACCTTCTAAATTGTCTTCAGCTGTATAATTGTCCCATTTTGTCTTTTTGTGTGTTCTGAAGCTCTAAAATTTGTGTAAAGTCATTTTTTAAAGGAATTTAGAGCAGTTTGGGGGAGAGCTCATGCAAGTGCTTGCCTTTACTCTGCCATCTTGGCTCCCTCTCACAAAAGATATCAATATAAATTTTAAATAATAAAATGCATAGAATAAAACAGTCCAAGGTTCAGAAGGAAATAGAGATGTAACACAGCTTAAAAGTACAGTTGAATTTATTATGTACTTTTTAAAAAATTAAGTTATATATACTAGAAAATCAAAGTTTCACATATAATGTTTTTCTATTTCAATTTCTACTTGGCAATGTTCTATTTTTTGTACACAAAATTTAAGATAAGAATTTTTAAATTGTAAAATAATTTCTCTACTTCTTCTACTTCTAAAGGTGCATTAGTTGCATTATCTTTATGTTTGCTTACTCTCATCCTGAGTACTGCAAGTATCTTATGCAATGATCCATGAAATGATGTTGTCTGCATTCAGTTATGAGGAAACCTAAATTGAAAGGCAGATGGTATGGCTACCCAGCCTATAGGTATTGTGAGCACTAAATTAGTTAACACAAGTGTAGGAATTGTGAGCCAGTGTGTTATCATGGAAGGTTCACTCAGATGCAGCTCCCTAGATAATTGGAGGGTGTGTTTCAATGCTTTGAATGAAGTACCCTGGGAGTACAGAAATGTGGAGAGAGTGAATGCTAGGGAGGAGAGCAAGGCAGAAGCAGAGATGTTCTGTTGGTGCCTAGAGCCAAAGACTGAATGTGCATGTGCTCTGGGACCCAGTGCCAATGGCCACGGGGTGACAGCAGCATTTTCAGCACTGTGAATGATGACAAAGTCCTGGCAGGTAGGATATCTGATTAGCGCAATTCTGAGAAAAGTCTCCACAAGGGAAAAGAGGTTGCCTTTATGGCATGGATAGATCCAGAGCCAAGTGGAGAGAATATCTGAATGGGGACAAAGAAGTCTTGGTCATCTTGTTGCTTTTGAATGCACATTCAAGTCAACTTCATTCAGTTTTCTGAGCAGAACCTTGGAGCAGATTCTTCCGCTGAATTAGTCATCCTTGAATATCCCATATACCCACTTTCGCTGATGTAGCTACTGAGAATGGTGAAAGGTAGCAACCAGTGTTAAAATAAAGCTCAAAAACAGAGAGAGGATGTGAGTTATTCAATTTAATAAAATGACCATAAGATTACCCAGCTGGTAAAGGATGTTTTATGTAACAGCCACTCATAAAGACATCTTCTAGGATGTTATAATCAATCAACAAGCATCTATTTTGTACCAGATAAAGTGTTAGGCTCAGGAAACAAAGACAAAAAGCTTATATTCTATCCAGGGAGAAAACGTGTGTGTGTGTGTGTGTGTGTGTGTGTGTGTGTGTGTGCATGTGTATACATACATACACACATACACACGTAGAGAGAGATTTGTAAATCTATATAAGTGTATACAAAGTATATAAGCAAATACAAATTAAATTTAAAATGGTTGTGAGAAGGGGATGCTAACAAAGGAAATTTGCTTCAATGGAGGGAGTACCTACTGAAATCACACATCCTTGAAAAAATGAAAGAATTCATTAAGTATGCCTATAGAGTTATGTACAAGATATTGTAAATATACAATATATATATACAAACAGGAAACCAAAGAATCCCAGAACTATAGGATTTACTAATTATCTGTGATAGAACATGGTGGAAAGAGGAATGTCTTTGAAATCAGAGGGGCTGGGTTCAAATCCTGATTCTATTACTTATTATCTTCATTAGGCACATTACTTCCCCTTAATATCTTCTTCTATAAAATAAAGCAGTTGCAAAAATGAGCGAGGATTCACATTTAATTCAGGTAATAATCCATACAATTTTCCTTTGCTCTCTTGTGAGCATCATCCCACAGGGACCTACACAATCCTTCATCCCTAGAATACCAGCCTGTGGACTTCCCTTGGAAAGGAAACAGACTTGGGGTTGCTAAAAAGGCAACCCCACAACATCCCTTTTTTACCTAGGATTCCATAAAGGTCTCTAGTCTTATGATGCTGTCCTAAAGAAATAAACGGAGTTGCTAGAGACATCAACTTCCATTCCCATTATACTTGCAGTATTCAGTCATTCCATAAACATTAAGTACCTACTATGTGCCAGGCGATGTGTTAAGCATTAGGCTTTTACATTGTTCAGATAACTCAAAACAGGAACAAGACGAAAAATCCTATTTTTTGCTTCTACATTTTTTGACTGGATCCCTTGCAACTCTTCCGGTTATGAGGCCCCAAGAGAAAGCTACAGTCAACCCACTTCATCTTCTCCTTGGAGAGGACTGGGTCTCAGAACTCCCCACAACCCACCAGTGTCCATGAAATCTTTCCTGGGCTGGAGGCTGGATCCTGGACCACTTGGCTTCCATCTAGGGCTGTGTTCATCGGCTCCACCACTGCTCTATGCTGCCCTCTCCTGGCCTGAGAAGCTCTGCTGCTGCCGTCTCTATGACTAAGGAGGAGAGGATGGATAATTGGTCTTTAGGGGACTCCTGACCATTTTCAGTCTCTCATTCTTTAATCTGGGCTCAGGTCTTTACGGATTTCTCCAAAAATAACAACAACCAGAACAAAAGGATTGTCACAGCAGCACAAAAGAATGTCTGCCATCTATAGCAATCTAGCCAACCACTCTTCCTACAATCCTACCTTCCTATAAAATCATTAAGTTGAGCAGAATCCACCCCCTACATAAGTACAAGAGCACTCTCTTAAATAATAATATTGCCAGCCTGGCATGGAAGCACATGCTGTAATCCCAACAGCCAGAGAGGCTGAGGCTAAGGCTAGCAGACCTCTTTTTTTTCCCTTTTTTTGTTTGTTTCTTTTCTTTTCTTTTTTTTTTTTTTAAATTAAAGCTTTTTATTATCAAAAATATGCTTGGATAATTTTTCAACATTGGCCCTTGCAAAACCTTCTGTTGCAAATTTCCCCTTCCTTCCCCCCATTACCTCCCTTAGATGGCATATAATCCAATATATGTTACACATGTTAAAAATATATGTTAAATCCAATATATGTAAATATATATATATAATTATCTTGTTACACAAGAAAAATCAGATAAAAAAGTAAAGAAAAATGAGAAGGAAAACAATATGCAAGCAAACAATAGAGTGAGGTGAGAATATTATGTTGTGATCCCCACTCAGTTCCCACAGTCTCTCTCTGGGTGCAAATGGCTCTCTCCATCAGATGATTTTCAATCATCTTATAGTTGGAAAGAGCCACGTCTATCAGAATTGAGCATCATATCATCTTGTTGTTGCTGTGTATAAAGGTCTAGTTCTAAGAGATTTCTTAAGATAGGTAGTTCTGTAATTCTATAGTGGACTAGGTATCTGCACTCACTTGAGGGGTCAATTAAGGTTAGTCCCCCTGGAAAAGGAAGGCCAACAAGTTGCCTAAGCGGGGACAAACCAGGCCAAGTTGGAACCAGCAGGTCAAAGCTCCCATGTAGGACTAATAGTGGGCTTGGGTTCTTGTACTTCCAGTCTGAGTATGAGAGAAATCCAGTATTTAAAAATCAATAAATATATTGTCCAAAGAATAACTGTAAATGACTTATTATTCTGAGTATTATAAATACTCAAATCAGTTACAAAGAACCTGTGAAGGAAAATGTCCTTCAGATAAACAAACTGATAAACAGAAGTATTCATAATATATATATATATATGTGTATATATATATATGTATGTATATGTGTGTATATGGTGGCCTTTATCCACACACATACACACACTGAACACCCACATATTTATGTATGTATATATCTGTGGCCTTTAATATAGGTATGTGAGAAAGTGTATGAAAATATCTCTATCAAATGGTGGCCTTAACATACACATGTACATATATATGTATATATGTATGTGTTTGTGTCAAATGGTGACCTTTTCAATTGCAAGCTGTGGAGGGAGGAAGGGGAAAAGTTTGGAACTTAAGTTTGAAACTTAAAATGTAGCCCAAAAAAATTTAAGTTAAATTTTTAAAAATCAATAAATAGATAATATTGTCTCCTGAAAGTTATGTATTTTCTTTTATGAGCTGTAGTCACCCAAGGGGAACCTGGAAGAGGAAATCAGTTTCCAAAGAGAAAAAGACCCTTTGGCTTTTCAATGGTATTGAGTGGTTTTTGCCCACCACAAGGCCTTGTACATAGTAGGCACTTAAGACATATTTGCTGAAATGAACTTAATTCCAACTTTTCCACAAGAGGACAAAGTGGAATTTCTAGCTCTTTTTTAAAGTCAAAGTTCAGGAAATTGAGCAGATACAAAGAAATCCTCTTAAATCACAGCACATACACCTTGAAACTACTGAGTATTTTTATGATCAATAGAAAGTTTTTTAGTCTGCAAACTGGGGGACTCAGGAAGGACTCAAGGACCTGTAGCTAAGTTCCCATGGAACTTAGGGTAGGACATATCACTTTCTCTCTTTATAAAATAAAAGGGTTGTATTAAATCAGTGATTCTTAACCTAGAATCTACAGACCCCTTGTTAGAAGATAGATTTCTGAGGGGAAGAATAAGGGAACAAGCTTTTATAAAGCACCAACTATGTGCCAGGCACTATACTAAATGTTTCACAGACATCATTTCATTTGAGCTTTACTATAACCTGGGAGGTAGATGCTATTATTACAGTTAAGGAAAACAGAAGTTGAATGATTTCCCAAGGTCATACAGCTAGTTGCAGGTGTTTTAGGCCAGATTTGAATTCAGGTTTTCCTGAGCAATTATGTGGTGCAATGGATGGAGTGTGGAACTAGAGCTTAAAAGATTTATCTTTCTGATTTCAAATACAGCCTTAATGTGACCCCTGGAGTTATCCTGTTTGCCTCAGTTTCTTCATCTATAAAATTAACTGGAGAAGGAAATGGCAAACTACTCCACAAGCTCTGCCAACAAAATCCCAAATGAGTCATAAAGAATCTGAAATGACCAAACAACATCAAATTTCCTGATTCTGGGACCAGGATTTTATCCACTATGCCATCTAGTTGTCATGAAAATACATGGAAAAAAAAAAAAGAAGGAAAAAAGAAAAAATGTATAAGAAAAAATATTTTTAGGAGAAAAGAATTACATCTTTTATTTTCATAATTTTTGCTTCCTTTTGTAATCCTATGTATTTTATTTTATACATTTAAAAACATTATCCTGACCAAGAGAACATTGTTCACACCAACAAGATTATGGGATGATCAACTGTGAGGTACTCTTTTCAACAATGAGATGTTTCAAAGCAATTCCAGGAAACTTGTGATGGAAAGTGCCATCTGCATCCACAGAGATGACATGAAAACTAACTAGGGATCAAAGCATACTTTTCTTCACCTTTTATTGTCGTCATTTGTTTGCTTATTGTTTTTTTTTTCTTTTTCGTGGATTTTTCCCCTTTTGATCAGATTTTTCTTGTACAGCACAATGAATATGGAAATATGCTTAGAAGAACTGTACATGTTTAACCTATTATCAGATTGCTTGCTGTCTTGGAGAAAGGGGAAAGAGAGAGAAAGGAAGAAAAATTTGGAATAAAAGGTTTTGCAAAAGTGAATATTGCAAATTATCTTTGCATGTATTTGGAAAAAATAAAATATTATTTTAAAAATTATCCTGAGAAGGGGTCCCTGGGCTTCACCAGCCTGTCAAAGGGGTTCATCATTAAGAACCTCTGGACCTAGTAGTCTCTAAGGTCCTTTCCCACTGGAATATTCCATGCTCAGGACTCTGAACAACGCTATAAGACTCTGAAGTTGAAGAAAAGATGCTCACTTGTCCTGGGAAGGAGCGTTCCCTCGCTTTGGAGTTTTCTATATCAATGAACTCACAGATTCATTCCATATCCAGAGGCAGCTGGGTGGTACAGCAGACAGCATGCTAGACTTGGAAGCAGGAATTCTGGAGTTCAAATCTGGTCTCAAACTCTTGCAACTAGTTATGTGACCCTGGTAAATTATTTAACCTCTATCTCAGTTTTCTCATCTGTAAAAATAGGAAGAATAGTGCCTACCTCCCTGGGTTGTCATGAGGATCAAATGAGATATTCGTAAAGCACTTAGCACAGTGCTAAGCACATAGTAGATGCTTAGTAAATGCACCTATCTTTTTTTCCTATCTCCTTCAGATTCCAGGTTTTGCCACTCTATATGATATTCCATTTTGTTGTTGTTATTGTTTAATTATGTTTGGTTCTTCGTGACCCCATTTAGGGTTTTCTCAGTAACCAATGAATTGATTCATGACCAGAGGAAAAGAACTATATCCATATGGACACCTTCAATATGAAAGTGTAAGGGGGATAGGGAACGTTGCCATGGTGGCAGAAATGCAGGATAGAGTTTGCCAGCTTTGTCCCTCTCCCTGCTGATACTGAACAACATTTCTTAGAGAAGTTTAAATTTTGCAAAACAGTTGCCACAAAGAGGAGGACAAAAGGGACTCCAAACTGCATTAGTTATCAAACCTTTAATCTCCTTGCCAAGCTGAGAAACATGATAGCCAAAGGTAATGCTAGTTTAAAGTGGAAAAGAGTGACAAAAAATTTATAAGCAAAATTGACAGAGAACACATTAGAAAGCTGGAAGGAGAATAGAAGAAATTCAAATTAAAACCTCTCTAAGCTTCCACCTTCCACCCTGTGGATTGACAAAGATGATGAAAAAGGAAAATTGAAAGTCACTGGAGGAGCTAGGGACATCAGGCACATCACTGTGCTGTTGGTGGAGTTAAGAAGTGGTCCAATCTATGTCTTAGAAATGAAAATTTTAGAGAAAGTTATGGCAAAGGTTTTGGAGTTTTTTCCCCCTAGTTACCTATTTCCCTTCTAATTTTAGTTACATTGGTTTTGTTTGTGTTATACCTTTTTAATTTTATTAAATCAAAATTGTTCATCTTATCTTCTGGGATTATCTCTATTCCCTGTTTGGTCAAGAACTCTCATCAATAATTTCTTCTTTGCTCTTCTAATTTGTTTATGATATCATAATTTAGATCTAAGTTATGTATCTATTTGGAGTCAGTCTTGGTGTGTGGTGGTAGGAAGCAACTTGAGTGTTACCTACACTGCTTCTTTAAAGAAACCAGCCCTTCCTCTTTCTCCTACCTACCTCACCCCTTCCCTGGGCCCCAGGGAGGGACATGGTCAGGAACCAGGTTATTTGAATAGACCTGGCTCTGGAGAGACAGTGAATCATTAGGTCATTTTTTATCTCCATTACTGCCAGGAGAAAAGAAAAACTTCTTTATTCCAGCCTCAGACCAAGAAAACACTTGGAGCCGAGTGTAAAGCAGAGGAGAAGGGGAGGGGCCAAACCTACCAGCCAAGGAAGCTACTTGGAAGAGGCTGCTGGGGAGAAGAGGGGGACCTCACTACAGACTCAAACCCCCTGGGGACAGACCCCCTACCCAAGAGCGTGGCCTGGGAACTTCAGGCTACTGGATTGGATAGAGCCCAAGAGAAGGCAGACCCTTCATTCTCAGAGGGCCCAGAGACTAAGCAGCTCTTGGAGCCATGGATAAATTCCGAATGATTTTCCAGTACTTCCAGTCCAGCTCAGAGTCTGTCATGAATGGGATCTGCCTTATCCTGGCTGTGGCTACTGTGAAGATCTACAGCTCCTTTGACTTCAACTGTCCCTGCCTGCCCCAGTACAATGCTCTCTATGGCCTGGGTCTCTTGTTCACGCCACCCCTGGCCCTTTTCCTATGTGGTCTCATTGCCAACAGGCAGTCTGTAGTACTGATGGAGGAATGGAGGAGACCCACAGGAAGACGGAAAAAGGATCCAGGCATTGTCAAGTAGGTCCCCTTCCTTCCCCCTTCCTTCTTCCCTACTGTTCTTCCTTCCATCTTCCAGCCCTTTCTTTCTTTTCCATTCTCCTTTTCTGTCCTTCATTGGCCCTTCCTCATCCACTTCTCTCATCTCCCTTTTCTTCCAGTTGTATCCTACTTTCTCTCCTCCTTCTTGATTCCTCCCTTTTTTCCCTTCTTCCCCTCTCTTCTTCTTTCTTGGTTATATTATGGTGCTATATGTGCACAATGAGAAGAACAATAGGAAACATTTTAAAATATTTACACATGCTATGGGGCTAGATAGAATTTAATAGATAGAATGAAAGATCCTGTTTTAAAAAGGATTTTAAAAAATTGTTGTTTATCTATCTTCATATCCATCACAGTGCCTAAGACAGATGCTTAATAAATGTTCACAGGTTAATTGGAATCAATTGATTAGAAAGTGTTATATTATTCATTAGTATGATACACATTGTGTATGCTATATATACTGTGCATAAATTATTTTATAAATTTTCATCATAAATAGTAAGAATTTAAATGAAAAGCAACTAAATAAACATAACAAAGAAGAAAACCATGAACTCCAAATTATTAGAATTGCTAAAGAGTATTTTATATCTATAAATACATCATACACACACACACAATGTCCCACATAGTGTGACCCTTTTCAATCTCTTTGACCATAACATCTTTCTGGGAATTTAGCAGATTTTGTTGCCTTTTTTTTTTTTTTTTTAAATACAGTAGGGATATATATGTTTCTGCTTTTCTTTTTTAAACGTGGAATCATTTTGTCAAGTCAAATCATCCTTGATATAAATCCTTCCAGTTTTTGTATTCGTATTTGCTATTTTTATGGTCATGAATGTTTTATACACTGCCTTTGTCTACAGAACATTTTCATTCTGCAAACTCTTTAGAATGAGGAAGAATACTCTGTATTATATATTATTTATTTATGTGTAACATACATACCGAGTGTTGTTACAAGCACCAAAACATACGCTGGGTAATCCGTGCTGTTAAGCTGAGGGATTTCATGCTCCCATATACATATTTGCTGCATGAATGTTGGGTGTACTCGGGAGGGCTTTAGAAACAAATGGCAGACATTTGGAAAGCTCCCATTTGTGTCTGAGCCACAGACCTCAATCATTAGTGAGGTTTGGTTCCAGAATTGTTCCTTATGTGAGACCTCAAGCTAATCATTTCACCCTACACGTTAGTTTATCTATAAAACAGAAGTCATCCTTACACACCTTATCTCACTAGCCTGTAGTAAGGAAAGTACTTTCTGTCTGTGTAGTGATCATGCATTTGACTTAGGATGATGAGGATGATATAAATAGAAGTCTTCCTTATTCTGTCATCACTGAGACTTCATCTCGCTATGAAGGTGACCCAGCTTCCTTCAAGACCCAGTTCAAATCCCGCCTTTTGCAGGAGTCTTGGGCTGGTTCCTCCCGCCATCGGTGTCCTTCTGAGATTCTTGTTCTCTACTCTGCAAAATCTCCCATGTACATAATTATTTACATGTTGTCTCCTGCATCAGAATATAAGCTAAGGATAGAGACTGATGCCTTTCTACATATTCTAAAGTATCTAGTACAGTTCCTGAAACTGAGGCAACTTAAATAAGTGCTTAACTCTTACTGCTACTGTTCCTGTTGGAGTCACCTTGGCAAAGAGCAGGATATTTGATGCCATGCAAAGTGAGAAGTCTGGGCAGCAACCGGGACGGTGGGTCAGAGGCTCCAGAGGCTGGGATTGGAAAAGCCTAAAAAGGAGCCCAGAAGTAAAGGGAGAAACCTGGAAGTAAAAAATAGTAGGCGATACCTAGATGAAGAATTCCAGGGAACTTTAGTGGGATGTCTTTTGTCTCACTTAACCCTGGAAGGCGGGCTAGGGTGGGTGACTCCATTTGGGGTCTTCTTGGCAAAGAGCCTGGCATGGTTTGTCATTTCCTTCTCCAGCTCATTTCTCATTTAGATGAGAAACGGAGGCAGACAGTTTGGCTTCCCCAAGGCCACACAGCTGGTAAGTAGCTGAAGCTGAATTTGAATTTTAACTCCAGGTGCAACCAGCGGTCTCAGACTTTTTAAATAGGGGCCAGGCCACTGTCCCTCAGACAGTGGTGGGGCGGACTGTAGTAAAAACAAAGCTCACACTGTCTCCGCCCCTCAGCCCATGGGTCATAACCTGGCGCATAAACGTTCTCGGCGGCTGCATCTGGCCCGCGGCCTACTGCATCACCTAGGACCTAAGGGCTTCCAGTCTCCCTCAATGTGCCCGGATCTTTGTTCTCAGTATCTGTATCTCAGGCTATTAAAAATTATTAAGGATCTGGGACATAGAGTGTTTATGTGGATTATATTTACAGATATTGACCATGTTAGAAATATGAATTATTAGAAATTATTAGAAATTATAAATTAAATAAATTATTATAATAGAATAATTATTAATTAGAAATAAAAACTAGTTTTGAATTTATAGTCCCCCTGAAAGGGTTTTAGAAACTCCCAGGATTCTCTGGGTCTCACTTTGTAATCTGACGCGGGACTTCTTCATTGGGTGCTGGGAGTTTGGGACGGGGATGGAGAAACGCCACCACACACACCAAGCCACCTCTGCTTGCACAGCAGCTGGACTTGACATGGGGAGATCTGGGTTCACATTTCACCTCTAACACTTGTTGACTGTGTGATCCAGAAGAAGTCATTTGGCCTCTCTGTGCCTCAGTTTCCTTGTGAAAAGGAGCGGGACTCCGAGGCCTCTGAGAGCTTCTGGAGCTCGCTCTGACCCCTGGGGTTCCCAGGGCCCGGCTGTCTCGCTGATCTCTTCTGCCCCCTCCGCAGGTACTTGTGTTCTTCTGTCCTGCAGCGGGCCCTGGCGGCCCCCGCGGTCTGGGTCCTCCTCGCCCTCCTGGACGGAAAGTGCTTCATCTGCGCCTTCAGCGGTTGGGTGGACCCTAACAAGTTCGCAGACCTCGCCAACATGACCGCGAGCGACGCGAGGCTGTTCCTCACCAAGGTACCCTGCAAGGACGACGCGCTGGTGAGAGACAGCCCCGCGCGCAAGGCCGTGTCCCGGTACCTGCGCTGCCTGTCCCAGGTGAGGGAGCCGCTCCGCCCTCCCGGCGGCCCCGGCTGAGGGAGCCGCCCCGCCCTCCCGGCGGTCCCGCGTCTGGCGGCTTGGCTTAGATCTCGTTGCTGGAGGTCAGGGACAGACTCAGCCCCTTCAGGAGTCAGAGAGCGACCCCGGAACTAGCCCGGGAGCCGCCATGAAGGGGAGCGTGCTGAGATGCTTAAATGGCTCAGTAAGACCCTGCCCTTCCGGGGGCGACAAACCCCAAGTGTCCATCTTTACATGCGGATCAGAAGCATCCTCCGTACTTGATGAGCTGTGTAATTAGATCTGGGAGAGAGACCGTCTCCGGCCTGGAGGCGGACACTCTTCAGCTGTATGCTCCCGGGCACATGACTTAACTCAGGTCCCTCACCTATAAACCGGGCTGGAGAAAGAAACGGCGAGCCGCTGCGGCGTCTTAGCCAGGAGAACCTACAGTAGGGACCCATTTTACGGATAGGTACGTCCTGAGCAGAATGAGAGTCCGGAGTCGGGACCGGGGAACTGGCGAGTTAAGTCCCTTCCCCTCGGGCTTAGCCTCCTTTATAAAACGGGAGGGGGGGGCTGAATCAAAGGCCTCTAAGTCCTTCCGTGTCAGTTACTCTTTACAGTCATCCATAGGCATTATTTCATTGGTCCCCCACAACAGCTCAGAGCCATTGGCAAATATGGCAGGAATACACCCATTTTACAGAAGAGGCAAAAGGAGGCTGGGGGAGTGGATGACAGACAGAGCAATGGGTGGGAGACTCAGCGGTAGTGTGGGAGGCTGAGAGGGAAGGCGGGGGGCGTCGGTGCGGGGAGGAAGGCGGGCTGGCGGGCAGAGGCCGGCCAGGTGCTCACGGCCCCGCCCCCTCCTTCGGGTCCCAGGCCCTCGGCTGGAGCATCATGCTGACGCTGATCGTGGTGGCGCTGCTGGCCCGCTCCCTCCAGCCGTGCTTCGACCAGAGCCTGCTGGCCCAGCGGCGCTACTGGAGCAACTACGTGGACCTGGAGCAGAAGCTGTTCGACGAGACGTGCTGCGAGCACGCGCGAGACTTTGCCCAGAAGTGCGTCTTACACTTCTTCCATAGCATGCGAAGCGAGATGAAGGCTCGAGGGCTGGCCTCCCCCCGCCAGGGGGCGGTCCTTCCCGGAGACAGCGGGTCAGAGGCCAAAGGCCCGGCCCTCGAGGAGGGGGGTGGGAAAGACCTCCTGCACGGCGTAGCCAACCAGAAGCAGGTGAACCGGCTGCTGACCACGTGGTACAGGAGCAAGCCCCCGCTGGACGTCACGCGGGCCCTGCAGCCTCCCCCGGGGGAGGGAGGGGGCGGCCTCAGCCACCGAGGGGCCTCCTGTCCTTCAGCCGCCCCCCAGCACACAGATGTGTAAGGAGGAGGAGGGGCCGCCTTCTGTGCGGGGCCACTGACTGTCACCCACGGGGAGCAGCGGGAAGGGAAATGGCGCAAGGGGTCTTGGGCCTCCGCATTCACACCTTCCCAACTGGAGATCAGTCAGAGAACCAGTAAAGATAAACCTTGTACACATCAAGAAACCGCAGGTTCCGGAGCCTGGGCCCCTGCCTCCCCAAACAGTGAGACTCATTCTTTCTAGGCTTTCTCCACAGGTGGGAGTTTTTTATAGGTTCTGTGTAGTTCTTGATGTGCTCTAAGGGTGTTCCTGGCTCTCTAGGTTCCAGATAGTTCTTGATGTGCTCTAAGGGTGTTCCTGGCTCTCTGTAAGTTCTAGATAGTTCTTGATGTGCTCTAAGGGTGTTCCTGGCTCTCTGTAAGTTCTAGATAGTTCTTGATGTGCTCTAAGGGTGTTCCTGGCTCTCTGTAAGTTCTAGATAGTTCTTGATGTGCTCTAAGGGTGTTCCTGGCTCTCTGTAAGTTCTAGATAGTTCTTGATGTGCTCTAAGGGTGTTCCTGGCTCTCTGTAAGTTCTAGATAGTTCTTGATGTGCTCTAAGGGTGTTTGTTTCCTTTAATTTCAGTCAGGTCCTCAGTAGATATGAAGGATGTTGAGCTAAGCCCTGCTTTTTGTATTCCTCTCCCCTAGTTCTACTTTCACTGAACTCATCATATAAGTCCCAGTAAAAATTTTCAGTGACTTCACATCACTTCTAGAATAAACTATAAACTCCTTGGCCTGGCATTTAAAGCCCTCCAAGCACTGGTTCTACCTTTCCAACATCATTTCATTTTTCCCCTCTACATTCTGACCAAAATGCACTATTCACTATTCTGTGAGCTCACTTCCCCCCCTGCAAAAGCCTTCACATAAGCCATCTTGAATGGCTAGCATGCATCCCCTCTCCGTCTCTCAGAGGAACATAGATCTAGAATCAGAAGAGAATCTAGAGACCAGCTAATCCAATTCCAATTGATTAATGATGGACAGAACCAGCTACATCCAGAAAAGGAACACTGGGAAATGAATGTAAACTGTTATTTTTACCTTCTGAATCCAATTCTTCCTGTGCAACAAAAAAATTCGGTTCTACACACATATATTGTATCTAAATTATACTGTAATATATTTAACATATATAAGACTGCTTGCCATCAGGGGGAGGGGGTTGGGGGAGGAAGGGAAAAAAATCTGAATAGAAGTAAGTGCAAGGGATAATGTTGTAAAAAATTACCCATGCATATGTACTGTCAAAAAATGTTATAATTATAAAATAAAATAAAAAAATTAAAAAAAAAAAATTAAAAAAAAAAAAAAAAAAAAAAGAATCTAGAGACCATCTAGCTCAGCCCTATCCTTTTATTGATAAAGCACCTAAGGTCCCAAGGAGTGAAATAGCTTATCCAAGACCATACAAGTAATGTGTATCCTCCTTTAAGGGTCAGTTTGAGAGACCACCTTCTCTGAATGGCTTTTCCTGATCTCTACCTTCCCCTAACATATTAGATTCAACATATTAGAGAGAGAAAATGCAATCATCTCCAGGACAGGGACTCCCACCAGAGCTTAGTGTAGTGCCCAGTGAGTGCTAATAAGTGCTTTGAATTGAATTGCCATGGGTTCTCACGTACAGCCTGTCCCCACTGGTAGTCCCCACTGGGACTTGTAGTCCCAAGCCCAAAACTACTCCTGCACTTTCCAGTCAGGGGTCCTTTCCCTTGACTGACAAAGGCAGTCACAGTTCTCCTGCCAGAGACTGCGGTTGTTCACAGGGTCATTGGGCCTCCATGGAATTTAAGCAAAGTCAGAGAGCCGGTACAGGAAGGAAGCCTCAGAATGGAATCATGGTATGATGGAGTTACAATCCTTTGACTTAGTGGTGTAGAAACTGTAGAAATAATCTATTTCGAATGCAGAAAAGTTAATTGACAGGGAGAAGTAGATATGGGATTCAAACTGAAGATTTTTTAGGATTTTAGGATCACAGATTAGGGCTAGAAGGGAGCTCAGAGATCATCTGATGACCCAGCTCCCTCATTTTATGGATGAGGAAACTGATGTCCACAGAGGATAAGTATCTTGGCCATAATCACACAAAAGCCAAATGGCAGAGCTGGAATTCAACCCTAATTTCTCTAATTTCAGATTCCATGTTTTTCTTTTTTTTTTTCCCATTATACCACATTTTGGGAATAATAATGATGATAATAATAATAATAACTCACAATTATGTAGTATTTTAAAATTTTCAAAGTACTTTCTTCTATGACCTCCAGACGTTGTGAGACAAATAGAGATGGCATTTAGTTAGTATTCCCATTTTACAGATACTACTGGATAATCCTTTAAGATTATCTTTAATTTCTGCTATATTTATTTGTACATAGTTGTTTGAATGTTGTGATTCCAAATTTGGATTTGAGAAGTCCCCATCATTCTTCTCTATGTATGATTCCAAATGGCTAATCAAATTCTTTTTTTTTTTTTTCCTTCACCCACTAGACCATTTATTTAGTTAACTGGGTATTTGCATTTCCTCATCAAATTAGACTGTGGAATAATGAAAACAAACAAACAAAAAAAAAAAACTCACATACAACCAAATTATTCCCTATCATTCAAAAGTGAGAATTATTCATCTTTGTCACCCAATTCACCTACAAAGTTCAGAAACTATGGACTCTGGTTATATTAAAGTTTGAAAGGATTGGCAAGCATTTCAGTAGTTAGAGATAAGAAAGGCACATTCCAGGGAATGGGATAAACAACAGGGTGGAGGTAGGAAATGACTGGGTAAATTCAGAGTCAAGAAGGATTCAATATATATTACTAACAGATAGGTAGATGACAGAGTGGATAGAGTTCCTGACCTGAAATCAGGAAGACCTGAAGTCAAATCAAAACCTAAGACACTTACTAGTTGTTTGATCCTGGACAAATCACTTCACCCTGTGTGCCTCAGTTTCCTCATCTGTAAAATGAGCTAGAGAAGGAAATGGCAAACCATTCTGGTATCTCTGCCAAGAAGACCCCAAATGGGGTCACAAAGAGTAGGACACTACTGAAAATGACTCAACAACAACATAAACTAAGCCTGGAGATTTAAAAAAAAGGTAAAAATAGCCCATGTTCTCAAGGAATTCATAATCTAATGGGGAAAAAACATACAAAAAGTTATGTTCAAAAAAGACATATGCAATATAAATTGAAGAGGATCTTAGAGGGATTACCGATGGAGAAACAGATCTAAGGAGGTTAATTGATTTTTATAAGGTCACAAAGGTAGTGAGCTTCAAAGCTAGGATTTGAATCCAGATCCTCTGGTTGCAGACAGGGGTCTTTCAAGGGTACTATGCTATTATAATGATTCCTGAATGGCAACCAATTCCGTAATCTAGCCTAAGCTAACTAAAGTGTCTGGCAGAATCTTTGGCTCCTCACAATTTGACTTCTGGGATCTGACATCCCCCTTGACCTTGATTGTAGGACAAAGTCAGGATGGCATCTCTTGAAGTTATCACCACTACCAACATTCCTGCCAATTTGGGATCCCTGCTCAGGGCAGACAGAGCTCACTGGATTATTCTACAATTCCTGGTTCACTTAACAACTGACAAGCTGCTTGTTAAAGTCTGATACAACTGTGCCATCCTCCTACAACCATAAAATTATAGGGATTTCTCTTTCATTTAATTAATGGTTTCACACACACATACACATGTATATGTATATATACATATTTATATATCTTATAGCCATCTCTAGAGCAAGGGTGGGAAGGAAGAAAAAAAGAAAGCTATATGATAACTTTATTTTTTATTTAAGAGGATAATAGATTTGCAGTTTCATGTACAATCTTCTTTTTTCCTATTCTCCTATATTATGGAATGATTGCTTTTTTCCTTAAGTTCAGAGTAAAGTAAATAAAATTATTAAAAAGATATTCAGTGATGAAGTATATATTTACTATTTCATGATTAAACTGAAAGATGTAGAGAATATATACACATTTATGTATCTAGGTATGTATGCATGTAATTTAATGGTTCACAGAAAGCTATAGCATTTTTTTTTTTACAAGCTAAATCTTAGAATGACAAATTTCTGATGAATCTTAAAGGAAGATGAGAATGTTATAATCTCTGTGCCTTAACAACTGAATGATCACATCCCAAACGGTCCCAAATAACTCAGTCAGGCTCAGGCCTTTGCTGGAGGGATCACAGAACTGAATCAAGAGATGAACAAGTTTGGATGTTTTCCTCTTCATAAAATGGAATTCTTAGAAAACTAGCTTTGAGATCAAGTGAAAATATTTCTCTTCGGAATTGCACATGTTTAACATATATTAGATCACTTGCTGACTAGGTAAGGGGGTAGGGGAAGAGAGGGGAAAAATTAGAACACAGGGTTTTGTAGAGGTGAATGTCGAAAATTATCCAAGTATATAGTTTGAAAATAAAAAGCTTTACTTTAAAAAAAAAAATTCTCTTCAGCATGGCAATGTCCTTGAAAGAATCTCACCATCATCCATAATGTGGGTGACCCCAGGCAAGTCAATTGACTTTCCAGTTGTCCAGTCAAACTCTCTAAGGCTATACATTTCAGAGAAGGTGACAGTTGTGTTAGATAAGGAGACATCCTCCTCTGGAAGTTTCTTATGCCAATGAAATCATAACTCCAGTTCTGAACCCTATATACTGAGCTGCTGTTCAGTAATTGAAGTGAAGCAGAGGTTCATAGATTTAGGGACTTTGCCCTCTGAGCAAAAGACCCATGAAGAATCATGCTGGGGAGGAAGGGAAAGCTGTCAACCCAGTCTTTCTAAGTGCTAAAATTTAGCTCTTGTCTTCAAATCTTCCTAGTCCATTAAAAGCATTTCTAGACCTTATTTTCCAAGTTTCTTCATAGTTCCAGATTTGGGTGACAGGAAGATGAAAACCATTACAATTCTAATTCTCATCTTCTCCCAAAGACTGATTTCTATTTAAATCAAGCCCCATTACCCCAGACCATAGGGTGAAGCCCAGAGCTTGATTTTAATGGAATCAGATCTCAGATTTGGAAGGTGTGTGGTACGGAAATGGTGAAGGGTCACCATTTAATAAAAAAACTGGAGAGAGCTCTAGAGAAAAGCAAAGTTTATTGTACATTCTCGCGAGAAGGGCGTCCCACTCTTCGAGTAGACTATCGAAGAGAGGAAGCGCCTCCTGTGGGCAGGACAGCACCTTTAATCCCTAACGCAAAACGCCCCCTCCCACCACTGACCCTCATCCTCATTGGCTGAGAGTCTTACATTCTAAACACGAGATCTACCCATGAAATTGAACTTGACCAATAAGTACATAGTTGCCCATATTTGGATGAAATAGGGAGATGTCATAGGAGGGGAAGGCAATGCCCTTCAGAGTCCTTCAGGCCTACTCGAACTCTGAAGTAGATGAAGCCTTACTCGATTTTCACAACTGTCTTGAAAGATCTCATCTCATTCAAAGGTATTTGAGAAGTTAGTCAAATTTTCCATACAGTACATAGATTCCATCTACTATAATGATAATAACAAATAATAATAGAATTTGCATAGTACTTTATAGTTTGAAAAATGCTTTATATATATAATTTTATCCTTAAAACAATCCTGAGAGGTAGGTGCTATTATTATCCCTATTTTAATTTACTATTAATTTATTGTATTTGAAGAAAATGATGGATTAAATAATTTTCCCAGGGTTGCATAATGTTGTTAAAGTGTTTTACAATCCTAATAAGTAACTGAGGATAGATTTGAACTCAGTTTGTCCCAAGTCTATGGCCAGAGCTATATTCACTGTGCATTCTAGTTTCCATCACATAGATAGATGACCAAACACCTCCCAATTGAATGTCCTTAGTGATGGAGAACTCCCTAATAAAACATCTATGCCATTTTAAATGTTAGGAAGCGATTTCCTTATGTTGAAACAAAACCTGATTCACCTATTGTTTTTCCCTGATGTTCTTAGTTCTGCCCTCTAAAGCCACAAAGAATAGATCTAATTTCTGATCTATATAACAATTCCTTCAATATTTGAGACTAGAGAAAATAACATCTTGCAATAACATAAAATTATCCTATTTGGAGTCAGAGAACCTTAGCTGCTTTACATCACCCTGATTATGTAATAGCCATTCTGGGCTTCATCTCCCTTGTCTATAAAATGAGGGTATTAAATTAAATGTTTTCTAAGGTCCTTTCTAGCTTCCACTAGATCTTAGGATTTATGACCCTCTCCCCTCCAATCTTTTCTTCTTTGAGCTAAATGACCCTTTACCTTCATCTAGATCTCATATTGCACTGGTTTTTCATCCCTCCAATATCCTGATCACACTCCTTTGGATACATTCCAGCTTGTCAATGTGACTGCTAAAATGTGGCCCCTGGAACAAAACGCAGGTGTGATCTGACCAGGGTTCCAGAGTCTTACTTACCACCACCTTCATTCTAGACATCAGACTTCTATTATATATGTATTCCCTAGATGAGTTCTGTGAATGAGATGAGGTGAGATCTGTTAAGACAGTTGTGAAAATCGAGTAAGGCTTCATCTACTTCAGAGTTTGAGTAGGCCTGAAGGACTGTGAACATAGATCGAGTCAAGGGCATAATTGCGTTCCCCTCCCATGATATCATCTCCCTATTTCAGCCAAATATGGGCAACTATGTACTTATTGGTCAAGTTCAATTTCATGGGCAGATCTCGAGTTTAGAATGTAAGACTCTCAGCCAATGAGGATGAGGGTCAGTGGTGGGAGGGGGTGTTTTGCGTTAGGGATTAAAGGGGCTGTCCTGCCCACAGGAGGTGCTTCCTCTCTTCCATTGTCTGCTCGAAGGGTGTGACGCCCTTCTCTCGAGAATGTACTATGAACTTTGCTTTACTCTAGAGATCTCTCCAACTTTTTTATTAAATGGTGACCCCTCACCATTTCCGTACCACACATCTGTATCCCCAAGAAATCTTAAAAAGTGGAAAAGGACCTGCAGATACAAAAATGTGTATAGCAGCTCTCTTTGTGGTGACAAAGAATTGGAAATCAAGAGGATGCCCATCAATTGTGGAATGGCTGAACAAATTGAAGTATATGAATGAAATGGAATATTATTATTCCATAAGAAATGATGAGTAGATAGATTTCAGAAAAACCTGGAAAGACTTACAATGAACTGATGCTGAGTGAAGTGAGCAGAGCCAGGAGCACAGTAACAGCAACATTGTATGATGATTAACTTTGATAGATTTTGATCTTCTCAGCAATACAATGATTTAAGACAATTCCAAAAAACTCATGATAGAAAGGTTAACCACACCCAAAGAAAGAATTAAAGTGTCTGAATGCTGATCATAGTGTACTAATTTCACTTTTTTTGTCTTGCTTTTTTCTTTCTCATAATTTTTCCCTTCTGTTGTGATTCTTCTTTTACAATATAATTGATGTGGAAATCTATTTAACATGATTGTACATCAGATTATCAAAGTAAATGTTGCAAACTATCTTTACATGTAATTAGAAAATCTAAAATACTATTAAGGGGGGGGAGGGGGAGTATATAGTCCTAGATGACATTGGCTAGTTTAGTTTCTATGAAAATCTCAGACCTCTCTCTTTCAGGTATAGAACCTGCTGGATGTTCCAAACACAGAGCTGCCCAAATAGGCCAAAATGCCCACCGGGCCGCCTTTCTCTGCTAAGCAAATGGCACATTTTCCTAAAAGGCCAACAGAACTAGGCACATACCTACTCTTCCTCTCTTCCTCCTTTGCATAATGCTTTACATTCTAGTCTTGGGCTTTTAACTCCTTTGGGACTGGATGGACCATCAGCCCTGAAAGGGGTAAGTGAAAGCAGCTGTTTCTCTCAGTGCCTCAGGGAGGCAGGTGAGTATCACTAAGTGGGGAGTGTTTCAGAAGTACTTGATAGGCAGTCATCCCTTTGAGATGCTTTAGGGCATTCTGTCAGGCAGAGGGGCTGACTTGCGGGCGACAGTCTTTTCCTTCCCCTCCCGAAACACTAAGTAAGTAATGTGGATCTCTGAATCCCAAGATGAGCCTCGTGGTTGGGGAGACAGAGGGACAGGATCCAGTTTTGTCTTGGAGTTCACTGGCTGGTTAGAGAGACCTAGAAATTAAATAATTTACAAAACACGAGCAAACAGTTTCAGAGTAGCCAGGAGGATATTTGCTGCCCCCTTTGATTCAATTCATCACGTATGTACTAAGCCCCTACTTAGTACACCAGCCTTATCCAAAGTTAAACCAAGGGGGATTGGGGCCGATGTTATTAGAGTTAATCCCTTCCGTTAAAGCAATTGAGTGGCACAGAGGCTGGAGTGTCAGGCCTGGAGTCAAGAAAACCCATCTCCCTGAGTTCAAATCTGACCTAGTTGTATGACCCTGATCAGGTCACCTAACCCTGTTAGACTCAGTTTCCCCATCTGTAAAATGAGCTGGAGAGGAAATGGAAAACCACTTCAGAATTTTTGCCAAGAAAAATGGGGCACAAAGAGCCTACTACAACTAAACAACAGCAAACTGAGATTAATGGGAATGCACAAAGGCGGGGAGGGAACGTCCCAAAGTCTTTGCATATAATGGATCTGTGATCTCATTGATAATAGGGTACCTCAGGTCTTTAATAAATGCGTGTCCCAACACAAATCCCAACTTTTCCTCTGCAGGATTAGGAACCAGGTGTTCCCAAATCCCAGTTCAATGATTCCCCCCCCCCTTACACAGACATGCAGCTACATGGCACCCAGACTCACAGAGATTACAATAATAGTACCTTGCATTTATGTAGCCCAATGAAGTGTGCAAAGTATTATGTCCCACACATACAGAGACACACCCACAACCACCTAAACTCCCACATAGAAAAAGGGCCCTCAGGACAAGACTGGGAGAGGGCTGGGCCAGCCAGGGTGGGGCCAAGGCTTGCCCACTTTCCCAGGAGCTTCCCAGGCTTCAAAGGGAACCCCACAGAAGCTCTCCCAACCTTTCGGGAACCCTTCCGGGCACTGTCCACAGAGCTTTCCTCCCAAGCCGGATTTCTGGGTGTTGTTCTTGTGGTTTTATTTGGAACAGCTAAAAGATGGGGGAGAGAATTCTGAGAGGTACTAGGAGATGCATACAAAAATACACATACCCAGTGCACACCTAGTCACATACTTTGGAAAGACAAGAGGGCAGTCTTGACATGAGAACCCTGAAACTGAGAGGGGGACTCCGAAACTCTCTGAAACTCCCGGAAGGAGAGAATCTACTCGAACTCACCACAGTAAAAGACCTGCCCAAGGGAATCCGGAGTAGTAGCTTCCTTCTGTTATCCAGAACTAGACGGGCACACCTCCATCGATATCACTGCGGAATACACTCTCTTTTGAGTTGATAATTAGTCTGGGACTTCTCATTCAATTGAAAATTTCTCTATTGAAATCGAAGATTTCTACTCAAACAGTCCCTAGCCCTAGGCCAGGGTCTGCCACAAAGTACCATCAACTAAGCTCTACACAAAACCTCCTAATCAAATTAGGGGTTTTTGTCCACTAAGGGAATTCTTAGTGAAAAAAAATTTTTTTTTTCCCTATTTTTTGCCACAGGTTTGTGAATTCTTGTCACGTGGATCTGTCACTCTTTTCCTCTTTCTCCGAGCCCAGCCTCACACCATCAGTCTCATTGCTTGTGAATAATGAGCTTGGTCAGGAAGACCTCAAGTTCAAATCCTTCCTCAGACACTAGTTGTGTGACCGAAGTATAGTAATAACAGCACCTACCCAGCAGGATCTTTTTTGTGTGAGTATCAAACAAGATAATCCATGTTAAACAGTTTGGAAGCGGCCATAAAAATGTTAGCTATTACTTTTTACTCTCTGTCTCTTTTAAAAATATGACGATCCTTGCTGGAATCTATTTCTTAGACTTTTGCAGTTCCCTCTCCCATTTTCATCCTCCTTCCTAAACCAGGTAAATGAATATCTGGGACCATTTTTGAGAAGCAACATTACCTTTGGTCAACAGCCATCATCACCAACCAGCATCATCAAGATAAACAATGTGGTACCATAGAAAGACAGACCTGGACCTTGGAATTAGGAGAGGGAGACCCGAGTTCAAATCCTGACTTCTATACTTTCTGCTTGTGTAACTGGGCAAAACACATAAAGATTTAGGAACTCAGTTTCCTCCCTTGTTAGATGGGGACAGTGATATCTGGAATACCTATCCCTCCATGAGTGTTGTGAGGAATGTACTCTGAAAGCCTAAAAGGAAGTTGTGAGTTAGTAACATCACCATCAAGAGACTTCTTCTCTTTGGTGATTCTGTAACCTTTTGACTAAGTCACTTTACTTCTTCAGCTATCACTTACCCCATCTGTGAGATGAAAGATTGGATTAAGGGTGTAATAGTAAATGTTTAATCTGTTTTATTCACATTTTCCCCATCACTTTATTAAGACTAGATGATGAACAAAACAATCATCCCAATTTGTAACATTTACAGCAGTGGTCCTCAAACTTTTTAAATAGGGGCCAGTTCATTGTCCCTCAGACTGTGGGAGGGCTGGACTATAGTAAAAACAAAAACTCACACTGTCCCTGGCCACTCTGCCCATTTGCCATAACTCGGGGGTCCTCAGCAGGCCGCATCTGGCCCGAGGGCCATAGTTTGAGAACCCCCTGATTTACAGGTTTACCAAGTATAAACACCCATACTAAAAATTTAACAAATTGGGGCAGCTAGGTGGTGCAGTGGATAAAGCACCAGCCCTGAAGTCAGGAAGTTCAAATCTGACCTCTGACACTTAACACTTCCTGGCTGTGTGATCCTGGGCAAGTCACTTAACCCCAATTGCTTAAAAATATAAAATAAAATGAAAAAGTTAACAAGTGGCTGTCCTGGGTGAGCTGGCTCTGACAGTCTTGCACTAACATGGTCTCCCTAAACATCTAGCCCTTTGTGACACTTAATGTGTCACAATGTTCAGCATGGAATAGAAAAAAGAAGAAAATGCCTGGTTTGCACATCAACAACCCTGGGCAGGGTCTCCTGGGTATCTGTTCACACCCCCATCCACACTGACACAATGTTCCCTCCCATGCTTTTCATCCAGACTCAGTTCTCCTTGAACGTGGACTCCTGTCCGTCCTCCCTCAGTGAACCTGGCCTTTCTGCGAGCAAAACAGACAAGGTCAGGCCCTCCCTTTGCGGTTTCCCTGTTTGCTGAGGGCTGCAGCAGTGACTGGCCTGGAAGGGGTGGGGAGAGAGCCTCCCAGCTGCCTGGGGATTTGCAAACCAGCTCAGGGAGAGCCAGGGTGGGGGTTGGCAGGGGGCAGAACTGGAGGCACGGGAAGTGAAGGAGAGACAGCCGCCACCCTGGGACCTCCAGGACCCTGAAACATGAGGCCGGGGTGCCCTATGGTGGAGAATCTGAGGTGGGCATGTACCCACCATTGTCCCAGGCAGCCACTGGTAACTGGGGGCCAGGCCCGAGGGGCGGGTGCAGAGGCTGACTGAAGGTAGGAAGACCGGGGCCTGAGTCTAGGCAGCTGGTCCCTGGTTCCCTAGAGGAGGCAAGCGCGATGGATAAGTTCCGGATGATATTTCAGTTTTTGCAGTCTAACCAGGAGTCCTTCATGAATGGCATCTGTGGGATCATGGCTCTGGCCAGTGCCCAGATGTACTCGGCTTTTGACTTCAGCTGCCCCTGCCTGCCTGGGTACAACCTGGCCTACAGCGGGGGCATCCTTCTGGCCCCTCCCCTGGTGCTCTTCCTCCTGGGACTGGTGATGAACAATAACATCTCCATGCTGGCTGAGGAATGGAAGCGGCCCACCGGCCAGAGGCATAAGGACCCCGCCGTGCTCCGCTACATGTTCTGTTCCATGGCCCAGCGGGCGCTGATTGCGCCTGTGGTCTGGGTTGCTGTCACCCTGCTGGATGGCAAGTGCTTCCTGTGTGCCTTCTGTACCGCCGTGCCCGTGGCCACCCTGGGAAACGCCAGCCACGTCCCCGGCCTGGCCCAGCAGGAGGTGGTCAGACTGCTGGCTCGCATCCCCTGCCAGGAGATCTATGATGGGGACTGGCTGCTTGCCCGAGAAGTGGCCGTCAGATATTTGCGCTGCATCTCCCAGGTGAGCTCTCAGGTGTTCCCCTTACTTCCCGGCTTCTTCCACTGGGCCATCAGCTCCTCAAAGAAAACAATTTATCCATTGTCCTTCCTTCCCTATGGCCTGACACTGAAACCCCTTCTGCCAATTCAGGACCCTGCCCGGCTAGGCTAGTAACAGGCCTGGGATATAATGTGGGGCCTCTACAGCACCCACTGGTGTCCCAGTCTGTCCGAAGAAGGATTATTGTGATTTTGAAAGATTTGCATCCTTTAAAACTAGGGAACCTGGAAAGGGGGAGGAAGGGCTGAGGAAGACGGAACATGGTTCTGAGCCATTTGGATTCATTTCCCAGGCAAATAGAACCCATAGAACCCAGCAAGTCTGAGTGAGAACTAGGAGCTGATGTGGGTTCTTGAATAGAAACAGTAGGATTTAATATATTTTAGCCTTCGATATTTCCCTTCAAGGAAATCAGATCTCATTTCTGCTTAGAGTAGAGTAAGATGGTATTTGGGGAGAAGAGTAAAGGAAAAACTCTGTAAAACCAGAGTTTAGAGCTTAATGGATCCTATATGGAATCGAGTCCCCCAACATTTAAATACCTTTAGACAAGTCACCGATGCAGCTACAATTTTTCCATTTAGAAAATGAAGATGGTTCTCTCTAGAAAGGTATAACAGGATCACAAATCAAAAATGATATATTAAGCCCTATTGTAGGACATAAGTGACAAAGCTTCTTAAACTGTGGGTTGCAACCTGATATGCGCTTGCATCACTGAATTGAGGGTAGCAAAAAAATTGACAATAAAAGGTTTCAAATATTCTGCCAAGATTTAATACTTTATATAAAAATAATTACATCCATCTTATTAGTAGGCAAATTTGATTTCAACTTTAATAAATGGTAAAACTATATGTATACCAAAGAATTATCTTAAAATAAATTTCTTTACAATTTATTATAAGTAAATGTTTGATTTGTAAATCTATTTTTAAACCTATATACCCAGTGTTGAGAAAAATTTCCCAGGGCAAAAAGAGGTCCCGAGTGGAAAAAGTAAGAAGCCCTGTTATGAGAGACACAAGTATGAATATTAAGTTTTCTGGGAGCTTAAAGTCTAGCTGGGGAGACTAAAAAGAGGTATAAGATCACTAACAATCTTGGACAATGCCTGCTTAAATTTCTAATGAGCCATACTGTAGAGACATTAAGAGTGGAGGAGAGGGAACTTTGAGTCCTGGATTAGTTAGGGAAGGTGGTTTGGGAAGATCCTATTAATGTGAAATAACAATAATAATAATAATATATTCATATAGTCTGATTCTTTATCTATAAGAAGGAAGGAAGGGAACAGGCATTTATTAGGTACCTATTATGGGCTAGGCACTGTCAAAGACTTTACACATCTTATTTCAGTTGATCCTCATAACAATCCTGGGAGGTAGGTTCTATTATTATTTCTCCTTTGCAGTTGAGAAAACTAGAAAATGTGGATTTGAACTTTGGTCTTCCTGACTCCAAGCCTAGCATGCCTGAGTCTTTCTCATCTGTAAAGGGCAAAAGCTGGTTTTATTCCCATTTTGCAGATGCAGAAATTGCAAGTCTGCTTTCTCTGCCCGGCACTGCAGTGCCAGGGGCCTGCAGGTAGGAAGGAGCCCCCACTCACTCCTCCCCTTGGGTCCCCACAGGCTCTGGGCTGGACCTTTGTGCTGCTGACCACCCTCCTGGCATTTCTCGTGCGGGCAGTCCGCCCCTGCTTCACCCAGGCTGCTTTTCTCAAGAGCAAGTACTGGTCCCACTACATCGACATCGAGCGCAAGCTCTTCGACGAGACCTGCACGGAGCATGCCAAGGCCTTCGCCAAGGTTTGCATCCAACAATTCTTCGAAGCCATGAACCAAGACCTGACGCTGGGTCACTCCCACCCAGGACCGGCCAAGGCCCCTGCCGAGGGCACCGAGGAGGAGCGAGGAAAGCTCCATGGCATTACTGACCAGGGCACCATGAACCAACTGCTCAAAAGCTGGCACGACTGCAAGCCTCCGCTGCGGCTGGACCAGGAGGAGCTGCTCCTGGGGAACGGGTGGGCTGGCGGGGATCCCAGGCCTGAGCCGGCCCCTGTCCTGAGGAAGGAGGTGGCCACCTACTTCAGCAAAGTGTGAGGGATCAAGGCCGTGGCTCCAGAGATAAGCTACAGGTCTGCAGGCTCAGTGCCGGCTTTATGAAATAGGGCAGACGTCCATCAGCCTCCCATGCTACCCACCAGAGGCCAGTGGGTCTCTTGAGATCAGGGCAGCAAAGATTGAAAAGCATTGCTGGGGATTCCTGCAGATGGGGAAAATAAGCTCCCAGAGTGCAAGTGATTAGTCCTATCGGCTAGGGGTCTGAATGCTCCAGGTCCCCTCCTCCAAAAAAGGAGGAATTTCTGATGTGGGAGCTGAGAGAGAGAAGCCGGCATCACCGTTCTTTTCTTTCTTTTTTCCCTGAGGCTAGGGTTAAGTGACTTTCAGGGTTGGTGCTCTATCCACTGCACCACCTAGCTACCCCAGAAATTTGCTGTTCTTAGAGAGCTACAACTAGCAGTGTTAATCAGAATAGATCAGAGCGTGAGTGATTGGGGGAAGATAGGGATAGACTTTTGTTCATCCCAGCCTCTCTCCAAAGTCCCTTTCCAAACAGGGGGCTTTAGCCCTTGTCTCTTCTCAGCTAGAACTGGGTAACTGGGTCTAATATTCCAGGAACATTTCTTGGGAATATCAATCACTTGCCTATAAGTGAAAAGTCACAAGAACTGAGATTTGTCTTTTGAGCTGAAGAAAGATACAATGAGGAGCTTTCATTCTAGCCCTTGCCTCCTGTGTGAGGTCGTGCTATCAAAAGCAGCATCTGAAGACCGAAAATTCTGCTCCAGGCCCGGCGACCTGCACAGTATCTGTGATAATGTTCATAATGATAATTTTGTGGCTTTGGGGAAAAACTTTTCTCCTCCTCTCGAGTTCAGGGAGTTTGTTGTATATTTCTCAACACTTCTTGCTGCCTACCTTTGGAGATGAAGATCTGGAAGGCCTCTGTGTTTTACAGACAGGGAAACTGAGACTTGGAATGATGAAGCAATATCCCCCATAAGCTCTGGGAACCTCTGGAATTCTTCAGGCTTAAGGATTTTGAGATAAGGCCTCTCAATTTAATTATAACCACTACCTGAGCTTGGGTCACTCTGAGTTTTGGAAGTGATCTACAGTCCCGGGCTATTTCCATTCTCTGACTGCAGGAGCTCAAGTAAGAGAAATATCACCTCCTTTGATCCTCACCTGCTCAACATTGGACAACACCTAGCTTGATGTCACCCATCATCATGGGCCAGCACAAGCACTATGGCAGCTTTCAAAGAGTGACCTATTTGTGAGACTGTGCCTTTAGGAACTGAAAGATAGAGTAAGGGATCTTTATGGCAACCCTCCTATCTAGAAGGATACTACTTTACTTATCTAGTAGTGGAAACTATTGGGAGTCATATAGGAGTACAAAGGGAGGTAAAAGCCTACGTCTTAAAATATATATCTTATAAAATATTTCTTCTATAAAATATCAAAAGTGTAACAATGCCTTTATGAGTGAGAATTGCCTTCTCTATAATCCTAATTTAAGAAGGGACTATCTCTGAGAGAGAGAGCACACATTCAGTCCTCAAATTTCAGGAAAGTTAATAAATTGTTTATTTAAACGAACATTTACTAAGGCCTACTAACTATATCTAGAACAGAATAACTAGGTTCTGAGTGAATTTATTTATCATCCCAAGCTTTGGGATCCTACAATGTCATTTCTTAAGTCTTCAGCCTATCCTCCCAAAAGGGCAGAAAATGGGAAGAGGCAAAGTCATAACTAGAATCCTGGGAAAATTCAGGTAGCAGGAGGGATTAGGATTTAAAAACCAAACACCATTGGGACCCTTCTCCAGTAGAAATGGCTTAGTATTTAATCCCTTAATCAAAACTGGTGCTAAAAATGTTAAAGTTAACATCTCCCCTAGGAGGAAGCCTATGAAATAGGTTCTGTATCACAGAGTTGGAGCTAAAAAGAACTTAAGGACATTGAATACAAACTCCTACCCACCCACCCACTCCATTCTACAGATGAGGAAGATGAGGCACATGCTTCACCCAGGGTGAAGTACAGATCTGAAGCAAGATTTGAACCCAGTACTTAAGGCACATAGATATAAGTAACTGAAGTGGGCTGTCCTCTGGTCAACACCCCCACTTCAATTGAATTTGCCTGGCCAGAAGAATGAAGGTGTAGAGTTGGGGATGGTCTTAGTGGCCTGCAAGCTTGATATGGATCGACATTATTGATTAGAAAGCTAATTTGATCTTACATTACACGCAGGACTAATTCCATTAGTGGCCACAAGATTCTGCTGTGGATCCAACCAAAACTGTAGTGCTACAGTATTCAGTTCTGGAAGTCATATTTTAGGGAGGATATTGATAAACTAGAAAGCATCCAGATGAGGATCACCAAGATAGGGAAGGAATTTGTACCAATGAGAACTGACTGAAGGATGGACTGAGATGGTTACCCTAGAGCAGAGAATCCTAGAAAGGAAATGGAAAGATACCTATAAGATTTTGAAGGTCCTTCATTCAGTAATTCCTTTGACTCTGCAGCTTGATGGGCTGCCATTAACGGGCAGTTAAATCCAAGATCTCCCAGAAGAGCAAAGCCCTTTCCGCTCCAGCCAAGTCCCTGAAATTGGGAGAAGTCAGACATAACTTGGTGATGCAGTCCCTGCGTCTTCTGCAGCTTCAAGTACAAAAGACCTGTGGTCCATGCCAAAGTCCTTGGCCTCACTGAATAGTTCAACACCAGACACTGCTATATGTTATGACCGGAAATAACACTAAAGCTGAGACGTTATTATTTGTCTTGTCGCTGAACCCTAAGGACCATTGGACTTTCCCAACTGACTTGTAAAAAGGAAACCTCCTCTGGGTATTAGGTCTCACTCTAGAAAGTAAAATCCTTTTTCTATCTGAATCCCTAGCACTTGGCATAGAGCTTTGCATACAAGAAGCATTTATTTAATAAATGCCATCAAATCCATTCAATGAAAAACAGATTAGATTTGTTGTGGCTCTCAGGACAGAATTAAAAGCAATAACCAGAAATGGCAAAATAACAGATTCAGACTTGATCTGAAGAAAGTTTTTCTTATAATTGTCGAAATGTTTCAGTCCTGAGTGGCTTTTTGTGACCCCATTTGGGATTTTCTTGGCAAAGATCGTAGAGTGGTTTCCCCATTTACAATTAGGGAATTCTCAAAGTAGAATGGAGAGCAGCTGGCTCAGGGAATAGAGCCCTGGGCATGGAGACAGGAAGACCTGAGTTCACATGTGGCCTCAGATACTGTGTGACCTGGGCAAGTTACTTAACTCTGCCTCAGTTTCCTCATGTAAATGAGATAGAGAAGAAAAAGGCAAACTGCTCTAGTATCTTTGTTAAGAAATCTCCAAGTGGGGTCACAGAGATTGAACAATAAAAGTGAAAGGAGCTGCCCCTCCTAGGAGCCAGTGGAGCAAAGCTGGACCATCCTTTATCCGGGATGATGCTGAAGACGCTGGTTCTGGAATGAGTTGGAGTAGATGGTCTCCAAGTCTCCTTCAGTCCTAAAATTCTGGAAAGTTTGATGCGGACTCTGCCCAGAACTTTGGCTGTGAGAGACACTCCCTTCCCATGTGGGTACTTGGGGGTGGGCTGAGGGTCTGGGGGCTGCACTGTGGTATCTCAGGGCCTGGGAACAGTAAGATGTCAGCCTCCAGCCTAGACATGTGTCTGACCACAGCTGCAAAACAAACCCTCACTCCTCACTCCAGCTGAGCTAAGTTTGACTTCTAGCTGCCAAAGGGGCAAGAATGAGTCACAGGAAAGCAGGGGGAAGAGGGAGGGGGAAGCATCAGGTCTGCCAGGGTGTGGCCTGTAGAAGAGGCCCAAAAATCCTTCCTCAAGAAACAAAATGGTAATTCTCTCCCTGCTACGTTCCCCCCAAAAAACCCAAGCTGGGAGGTGTATGTGTGGTCAGGACATTAAAGGTAGAGTAAATTCTTCCTGCCAGATTCCTTCTTCCATTCTTCTTTCCTCCCTTTATCTCCTCAGCTTTCCTCTTTCCCCTGTCACCTTCTCCTAACTACAAGATCCCTCAGTAAAAAATGATTGGCTGTCTGCTACAGGTAAATTGAAGTGCTTTGCACTGTGGAATATGGGCAAACAAAACAGTCCTAGATAAACTTGATAAGCTTAGCAACAAGTGTAGTTTTGATAATAAACACAAAATCTAAGATCATAGATTTATGGACCTGTTTCATTCATCCCCTTAGGGGGAGATTTTGTATTTCACATTTTTTGCTTCCCTTCTGATTAAGGGATTAAACAGTGAGCTGTTTAGATTCATAAGACAATGAGTCTTATATTTAAGGAGGTTAGAGGTCAGAGAGGTTAAGTACCTTGCCTAGAATCACACAGTTTAGTGGATATTGGACACAGGGTCCAAACCTAGGGTTTCCTGACTCCAAG
Organism: Sminthopsis crassicaudata; assembly: GCF_048593235.1. Taxonomy (NCBI): domain Eukaryota; kingdom Metazoa; phylum Chordata; class Mammalia; order Dasyuromorphia; family Dasyuridae; genus Sminthopsis; species Sminthopsis crassicaudata. The sequence goes on along the minus strand of NC_133618.1, from coordinate 578,959,115 downwards.
CCCAGTGTTTCTAACCACTCCCATGCTGCCTCTTCTGTACACAAATGATACAGAACTGAATGTTATGAATCCCTGACTAGCTGCTTTAGCTCGGAGGATAAATAAACCATACCCACTTGGAGGAGAGGACATAAAGGAAGGCTTCCTGAGTCTGGCATTTGACCCCGTGGCTTACAAAAATGATGGATTTTACCAAGCTTTTGGAACAGAGGTGGGTGTGGCACATGGAGCACATTTCAGACACAAGGAGAAGAGCCTGAAGAAGCAGAAGATGGAAAAGCAAGTGGCCCTTTGGTGCGGGGAGAACAGGGATGTGGACTGACCAATCTTTCAGCAGAGCCCCAGGGTCCAAAAGAACAGACAACCCCAAAGTCACTTCTATTTTGCTTGGATTGTATCCCAGCTCGCTACTGTTTCTCCCATTTCAGCAACAGTTGACTTCCTCTGAGGCTCTGAGGCTTATTTATTTATTTGGGGAGGGGGTCTGGATTTCCCTTATCTCTGAGAGACTGCAGTTCTTCCCATGCAGAATCCACAGGATAATCTCCTCACCCCTCTGTGCTGTTCTCCCCCTCCCCCCCACATAGTCAGACTGCTAACTGAAAGTAAGGGGAATGTGGTGAAATGCCTTCCTAAGGCCCAATCCCCCAGAGAAGTGCAGCTGTTGGTCAGTTAGATCAGCTGGGCAGGAAGGGGCAGCCGGACAGTTTCCAGCTCTGGTCTCTATCCTTCTTCACTCCTAAATTGAGATTAGGAAGGAGTGCATTAGGAACTGTTGCAAAAACATGGTGGCAGGAGATGGACTGAAAATCTGGGGGAACAACAAATAGGTTCGTTTAGCTGAAAAGTGAGTGTGAAAAACATGCAATAGGAAATAAGACTGGAGACGTAGCCTGGAGCCTGAGGCTTTTTGAAGGGTGGATTTCGATGACCCTAAGGGAGAATTGGCAAGGAGAGGGTCATGGTAGATTAAAATGCAGAGTAAGACATCAGAAGACTGAACAAATGAGAAATTAGGGGCCTCCCCTGCCCAGCCAGGGAGGTAGGGTTAAAAAAAGGAACGTCCAAGTTTACTCTAACCCTCAGAAAGCTCCGGTAGCAGGGGTACAGATTTGTCTCCAAGCAATAGTTATGAGAATACAAATCCCTCCCCCCGCTTTTTTTCCCCTGAAGGGAGAACTATGGGTGTGAAGCTGATATAAAAATCACTCGGCTGAAAGTGTTGGTTACTTTTGTAGGGCTTTTTTCCTTTAAAAAAAAAAAATGGTCATAAGGGATGGATATGTAAAAAGAGCAGATTGGAAGAAATAAATATTAGAAAATTTAGGTGACGTAAAAATAAAAACCACCAATAAAAATTTAATAATAAAAGAAAAAAGAAAAAAAGAAACGAGTCGGTATGTGCTTTGCATTTACTTACAAGTGCGCCAATTCTATCTCCCCGCAGAAGGGAAGGGACCTGATTGGTTCCGCCCTTTCTTCTTCAGCTTCTAGCCCGGTGCCCTGCAAATAAAAGGAGTTTAATAAATGTTGATGGGACTGATCTGGAAGCACCTGGACCAGATCTCCCCGAAGACCCAATAGGCTCAGGTTCTCGCCTCCCTTTCTTTGACCTCCCCAACTCCTAATCCTGGGGAGACCCCTGGAGTCCCCTAGGTGGGTGTCCAGGCTCACACCCTTTGTCCAAGAGGACCCTGGCTCCCTGATCTCGGTTCCTCTCCCCGGTCCCAAAGCCAGAAGAAGATCGGAGTTACTGAGAGCGGACCAGCCGGCTCTTAGAGCGCCGGGCCCGGGTTAGCCCTCGCTGGGTCGGAGGGCGGAGCTGCACCGCGGACCCGGGAGGGCCGGCGGGCGGGCGCCTCCTCCCCCTTCTCCCACCCTTTTTCTCCCTCCCCCCTCCCCCTTCTTCCCCTCCCCTGCAGACGCTGGGGAAGCTGTTTTTCCACTCTGACGCGCACACGCGCTTTTTCATTCTTTATTTATTTCTTTCGGGTTTAAACTTTCTCTAAGCCTCGCCGGCACTTCCCCAAAGTCCTGCAGGGTCTCCGCGACTTTCCTCCTCCACCCTGAGCCAGCCCCGGCCCTGCAAATCAAAACTCCTAAACAGAGCCTGCGAAGAGGCGGAGGAAGCGACTGCTGAGCGCGGGCAGGCCGCCGGGCGTGGTGGCTGCCCACCCGCGCCCGCTGCCCAGTCTGCGCCCTGCCCGCTGGTACCCGACTCACCCAGACTCCAGGTGAGTGACCGAGCCCATCCAGCGAGGGTGGGGGGACTGATGACCACTGGGAAAGACTGGGGCACCGGCGGCCAGGAGGGGACAAAGGGGGAGGAGTGGGCCGGCCAGGGCATGAAGAAAAGGTCCAGACCCCCAAAAGACGCTTCTCGACCCCGGAGAGAACCTCCCTGGCCCCTCCCCACCGAGGGGACGCATGTGGTCCTTGTCCCGGTCCCTCCCTGCCCGAGGGCTAGCGCTTGTCCAGCTCCATTTGTCAGATGGTCTGCACCCTGTCCGGGTGAAACTGAGCCTCCCCAGAGAGAGGGCCAGAGGCTCTGCTGGCCTGGAGAGGGGCAGGAGCCAAATGGGGCTGGGGGAAGGGGAGTAGGAATCCTCTGATGTCTGTGGCCCATTATCCTCCCCCGCCCCTCTCACAGAGCCAGAAACTCCTTTTCAGAGAGAGGGCCTCTGAAGGCCAGGATCGCCTTGTCTGTGGCGCTGGACTGCACTGGGGACGGGGAGCGCGGAGGGCATGTAAGGGAGCCCCGAAGGAGCCTGTGAATCCGCATCTTTTTTTGTTATGGTTGTTCTCGTCCCCAAAATTGAAGGGCTTCCCTCGGGGAGGTAGGTGTGGGTGTCCAGAAGTGGGATGAGTGTGGGTGGGAGTGCTTTGTACCCACAGCACTGCCTCCCCTCGGGCCCCTGGCACTTCTGTCTTCTAGGAAGCACAAATCCGTTCTCCCTGGGCTTTACAGAACCTGAGGAAGAGCCTCTTCCTACCCCCCAGACCACCGGACCGGAGGAAGGTGTCATGAACACTTACAGCCTCAGGAGTTCCTGCAGCCCGAGCCTAAAGCTTACAGTTTGTTAGACAGTATATTTACTCCAAACACTGACATCTATGGGGGAATAGTTTAGTGGGTACCGATGGATGTGACTTCCCAAAAGATCATCAACGAAATGTTTTTAAATTCATAGAATAAAACAGAATGAAGTTTTAAAAGGAATGTAGAGCAATTTTGATGCTACCTAATTAAATGCAATAAATAAAGGTGTATTTATTTAAGGCTATATGTACCAAAGCTCTGTAGATTTTTGCAGAAATTTCGTTCCTTGTGCAATCTATGGTCCCTTCTTGTTCTTTGTGTGTTGAGATATTTATTTGTTGGTTTTTGTCATGTTCATACACACAAAACATTAAAGCCCGAGGAATCCCCCCAGAATAGGACCCATTGCTGAGCCTTTATACAGAGGACAAAACGTCCCCAAACCTTACTTTATTCCCTCACTCACCCCAATTTGGGGGCCTTAACTTACAGATAGAGTTCTAAGAAGTAAAGCACTGGGCTGGAGCTAAGCAGATTCTCATTGATACTTTGTCCTGAGCCAGGAGGCCGTGTTTCCCCCATTTTGGGATGGAGATGGGGCCAAGTTCTGGATGGGGATCAGGGAAGGCAGCCTCTGGGGGAGAGGAAGCTGAAGCTGTCTCCTGACTGACGCTGCTCATTTTGTTCAAAATAGAACTGAAAATCTTGTCAGCTCTGCCCAGGTGCCAATTATCTGAGCCCCATCCCAGGAAGAGAGAACTCTGGTCCCCTTCATTTTACAATTCATTGGAAGTGGCCTTCCTTCTCCCTCTCCAGAATTCTACCCAGCTCACATATTGGGGGGAGGAGAAGGGAACGGTGGATTCAGCCTCTGAGAACTCACATCCTGGTTCTGCCCCAAGGAGAGCAGGGGCTGGGAGACCCCATCACTAAAATAGTGTTTTCCAGTCACCAGCCTGAATGCAAGTGCCTTCTGTATCCAGCCCTGTGCTAAATGCTGGAGATACAAAGAAAGGCACAAGTGGCCTTGGTCTCAATTAGCAGTGTTCTCTATTAGGCTGCAAGAGCTCAGGACCCCCAGCACCTCTGAGTCCATTGCCATGCTCCCTGCCTCTCAGGTTCTTTGTGAGGAGAGGAGCGTATTTTTGAAGCTCTATATAAAGAAGACATTGGTATATGGGTAAGCGTTGTCTCCCATTTCACAGATGGTGATATCAAGGCTTGTCGAGTAGCAGTGACTTGCTCGGGATCACCCATTCTGGGTGATCGCATGGCCCCGGTACATCTGGTCCCTTTCCCCAGTCCCACCAGGATTTCAATCCCTGAATTCACCCTTCCTTTCTGCAGGCTGACGGTCTCCTCCAGTCATCACCATGTCCGCCCTGATCGTGGAGAATTTCCGCTTCCTGTCGCTCTTTTTCAAGAGTAAGGACGTGATGATCTTCAACGGGCTGGTGGCTCTGGGCACGGTGGGGAGCCAGGAACTGTTCTCCGTGGTGGCCTTCCACTGCCCTTGCTCCCCCACCAGGAACTACATTTACGGGCTGACCGCCATTGGGGTTCCCGCCCTGGCTCTCTTCCTCATAGGCGTCATCCTCAACACCCACACCTGGAACCTGGTGGCCGAGTGTCAGCTCCGCCGGGCCAAGAACTGCTCGGCGGCCCCCAACTTCCTGCTCCTGAGCTCCATCCTGGGCCGGGCGGCCGTGGCCCCCGTCACCTGGTCCGTCCTCTCTCTGCTCAGAGGAGAGGCCTACGTCTGCGCTCTCAGCGAGTTTGTGGACCCCTCCTCGCTGACAGATGAGAAGGGGGGTTTCCCCCAGGACCACGCCATCGAGGTGCTGGCCAAGTTCCCCTGCAGGGAGGCCCCGGCAAACCTGTCCAGCTTCCAGGAGGAGGTGAGCCGGAGACTCAAGTATGAGTCCCAGGTAAGCCAAGATCTCCTGGGTCGTGGAGGTGGGCGGGCAAAGGCTCCAGGATGGCTTCTCTCACGGCCTTTGGGAATGCTGCTGGAGGGATGACCAGAGTCTTTACCCAGGAAAGCTCAAGGTTAGAGCTAGAAAGAACCTTAGAGGCTGCTGATCCCCCCCTCCCCCCTGCCTTTTTTACTGGGGAGGTCCTTCATTGGTGTGAGTCTTAGGAGTCACAAGCAGGAGCCCAGGAGCTCCCCTTATCAGTTTTTCTAATTGGGGGCTCTGAGCTATGATAATATGATTTATTTTTTGCTGAGGAAATTGGGGTTAAGTGACTTGCCCAGGGTCACACAGCTATTAAGTATTAAGTGTCTGACCTCAAGTCCTCCTGACTTCAGGGCTGGTACTCTATCCACTGAGCCACCTAGCAGCCCAGTGATGCTTTTATTAACTTTTCTGATATAAACTCCGAAATAAAGAGACTCTGTAGACCTGGTCATTATATGGTCCCTACATGAAATAAAAATCAAACCAGTTGTTTTTAATTTAAATAATAATAAGTAAACCAGTTGTTTAACTGGCTAATTAAATCTCCAGAAAGGAGGGGAGGGCAGTGGGAGAGAAAAGATCACATCCTAAACCATCCTCTCTCCCCGTCCCCAGCTCAAGGTAGGAAAGGAAAACTGGAAAGGCTCCAGCTTTGCTCCTCTTGGGTGAAGAGGAGAGAACAGAAAGACTGCTCCAACCCCAGAATAAGAATTCTCAGTGTTAGAAGTGGGTAATACCCAGTGCTAATGAAGCCATGTTTATGGTTCAGGTTCCCAATAATTTTTTTTTTCCAATTTTATTTATTTATTTATTTATTTTTAATTTTATGCATAGATTTTCAACATTCACCCTTATGCTCCAAATTTTTTCCCTCCCTTGCCCCCATTCCTCCCCAACATAGCAAGTAATCTGATATATGTTAAACAATATTCTATACATATTTCCACAATTATCATGATGCACAAGAAAAATCAGATCAGAAAGGAAAAAAAACAAGAAAGACAGAACACCAGCAAACAGACAAAAAGAGTGAGAATGCTATGTTGTGATCCACACTCAGTTCCCACAGTCCTCTCTCTGGGTGCAGATGGTTCTCTGCATTCACAAGACCATTGGAAGTTCCCAATAATTTTAAAGAGCATGGAAAATTGCTATTCTTCAATTACATCTTGATCTCATGACTCACTTTGGGCATAGTCCATCTTCCTTTATAAAAAATTGGATCTGTGATTTTATTAGCATAGTGAACTCTCCCCACTTAAATTTAGAAATGTTCTTGGGGTGGGGGGAGGCTGGTATGTCTCAGAGGCAAAATTTAAATCCAGGCCTTTTCACACTCCAAGATCTGCATTCTGATCTCTGTTCCTTGATGCCTCTTTTGGTTCTGACTCCGTCCATGTTCTGACCTCTGACTGTGGCTCAGATGGACCCTTAGCCTAGACTTAACTAGGCTGAAGGGCTAACCCCGGTGGGTGTGATCAGCCTAATGCAGCCTAGCCTATAAGACCTTTGCAAGAATCAAGAGTTGTCTGACAGTGTAAAGTGGCTATCTCCTAGGTAGTGAGCTACTCATTCCAGGAGGTGTTCAAAAAGGTCTGATGAGCACAGGTAATCAGAGATGCAGTAGAGAGGAGGATTCTTGCATTGGGAAAGAAATTCAGTCATGTCTGAATCTTTGTGATCCCTTTGGGGTTTTCTTAACAAAGACACTATTGTGATTTGCCATTTACTTTTCCACTCATTTTATAGATGAGGAAACTGAGGCAAACAGGATTAAATGGCTTACCAGGATCCCCCAGTTAGTGTCTGACTAGATTTGAACTCAGGAAGATGAGTCTTTCTCATTCCAAGCCTGGCATTCAACTCTCTATCCACTGTGTCATCTAGTTACCCACAAATTGGGCTACAGAATCCCAAAAAGCATTATCTGGTAATGAACTGATGATGAGGAAAAAAAAAATAGAAGCCTTATTAGAAAGGAGAAAGGGAAACTGGCAAAGCCAAGGAGTGGGAAGCACATAATTTTCTCTTAAAGGTCTTTAAAAGCACCAGTTGGAGATGCAGCCTAATACTGGCCTTGGAGTCAGGAACACTTATTACAAACCAGGTACTTGTACTAAATGCTGAAAGATCTGAGTTCAAATCCTTCCTCCAATACTTACTAGCTGGGGGCTCTAAAGTAACGTCACTTAACCTGTCTAGACACCAACTTAATCATCTGTAAAATGGGTAGGCCTTCTAAGATCCTTTTTACCTTTCACTGTGATGAAGAGGACAGGCAAAACAAATGGGCAGACACAAGGAGACAGAAAGGAATGGGTGTTCAGGAGAAAAATGGACAGACACTTGCAGAGATGGAGAGATGAGGAGAAAATGCAGACTGAGCAGAAGACAGAAAATGAAAGCATGACATATTACAAATTGTGAGGGACTTAAGAGAACATCTATTCCAATTCTCATTCCACAGAGCAAATAGATCCAGAGAAGACAATTGACTTTATTGTAATGCAGCTATTTATTTTTATAGTGTTTTATTTTTTCCAATTACATGTAAAGATAGTTTTCACCATTCATTTTTGTAAGATTTTTTTCTTCCTCCCTTCCCTCTCCTCAAGAGAGCAATCTGATATAGATTATACATGTACAATCGTGTCAACTCTGTATCCATCCGTATTAGTCATGCTGTGAGAGGAAAATCAGAACAAAAGGGAAAAAACCATAAGAAGGGGGGAAAATGTGAAAATAGTATGCTTCAATCTGCATTCATTCTCCACAGCTCTTTCTCGGGATGCTGATTCCATCCCAGTGTATCACAATTGTCTTGGTTCACTATGTGACTGAGAAGAGCTAAATCTGCCACAGCTGATCCCATAGTCTTGCTGTAACTGTGTACGATGTTCTAGTTCTGTTTATTTCACTCAGCATCAGTTCATGCAAGTCTTAGCAGACTTTTTTGAAATCAGTTCATCAATACTCCATAATCATTTCTTCTAGAACAACTTCTCATCATTTCTTACAGAACAATAATATTCCATAATATTCATATACCACAATTTATTCAGCCATTCCCCATGGGCATCCACTCAGTTTCCAGTTCCTGGCCACTACACAAAGGGCTGCCACAGACACTCCTGCACATGTGGGTCCCTTTCCTTTTTTATGATCTCTTTAGCATGCAGGCTAGTGGAGACTGGCTGGATCAAAGGGCCAGCAGTTTTATGGCCCTTTGGGCATAGTTCCAAATTGCTCTCCAGAGTGGCTGGCGTGCAGTTATTATTTATTGTCAAGTCAGGACTAGACTCCCTCTCTCTGGCCGGGCTGGTCTCCCCTCCTTTCCCCTGCCCTTGCTCAGAGTGGGGAGGGGAGTTGGCTGCTCTCTGTGGGGAGGAGGGAAAGCTCACCCGCTTCTTCTCTCCTGCCCAGCTTTTCGGGTGGCTGCTGATCGGTGTGGTGGCTGTCCTGGTCTTCCTCACCAAATGTCTGAAGCACTGCTGCTCCCCGCTGGGCTACCGCCAAGAGGCCTACTGGGCCCAGTACCGCGCCAACGAGTCCCAGCTGTTCCAGAGAACGGCGGAGGTGCACTCCCGAGTGCTGGCTGCCAACAACGTGCGCCGTTTCTTCGGCTTTGTGGCCCTGAACAAGGATGACAAGGAGATGCTTGAGGAGTTTGTTGTGGAGGGGACCCAGCCGAGGCCCCAGTGGAACGCCATCACTGGCGTCTCGCTGTACCGTGAAAACCAGGGCTTCCCGCTCTACAGCCGGCTACACAAGTGGGCCCAGGGGATAGTGGGCAACGGGACTGGGCCGGACAACCTAGAGATGGCTTTCCTGGGTTCCTAGTCCTGCAGCATCCCACCACCCCCACACACAGACTTCTATAATCTGGGGCCCACAGCTGCCCCACTAAATCCAGTTTTCCTGCTTCTTACTGTTGCTCCCTGCTCCTATTTGGGTGACAGTCCCGTGCCCATACCCAGGAGTTAGCAGATTCCCAGATGATTCTGGGGTGGGTCAGAGGCAAACTACTTTTACTAGCATCACCAACGGGCCATCAAAGGGAGGTGTGGAAGCAGCCCAAGTTTGGGGAGATTTTGGTGGGCAGTCCAGCGATCTGAGGACACTCCTGGCACTCAAGCTGGTCCCACTGCAGCCTGCTGGATCAGCAGCTTTACAGGATGTTTTGGTCTTTTCCAAAGAAAAACAGCTACTTGCACAAACTTCTGAACCCCAGGACACCAGAAACTGAGTCACTCCATGCCTACTGGTGGGCGCCTGGTGAGAATGAAGTTGAATGCAGTTAACTTGTGTCTAACTGCGTGTTGGTCAGGAATGGCCATCTTCAGAAAAAGGTTTGAAGACCTGGGGGATCCCTCCTAAGCAGTTTTCCTCGGGCTTCCATTGACTTTCTTTTTAAACATTTTTGATAAATACTTTGCTATGACATTGACGTGTGTGTGTTGTGAGTAGTCCCTGCTGCTTTGACTACAGTAAAGAGATCCCAGATACAAAAACAGGTACAAGATAGGCCCTTGGGAGAAATCATAGAATTTTAGGGATGGTAGCACCCACAAAATCCCCTCTTTTTGTAGAAAAACAAATTGAGGCCTAGAGAAAGCAGTTCATGACCACTAGGTTACAAGAATCTAAGTCTCTGGTCTTCTGTCAAGCCGGTGACTTGATGCCATAATGCCCTTTAAAGTCCTTCTCCTTATGTGCCCAGCCCATACCCAGGGAGCTAACTGCCACTAGATTTACCTCCAGACACCTGCTTCCATCCCTCCCAGAGCCCACAGTACTGCAGACACACCCAATTGTCCTCTTTCCCCCCCATATCTGAAGCTCCTAAAACTTAAAACATCCCTCATTCCTGGAGAAGGGTCAAGGCTTTCTCCATCTTTTCCCCTTAATTTTGACCTCTGAAAAATAGCTTTTCCTTTCTCTCCCAATCCTGCCAAATGCAGGTCTTTATTTATGTTACAATTGCTCTCTAGTTCATACAGTATTTCAGGCTCCACCAGAACCAACTTCAGTCTGTCTCAAGATTAGAACAAAAAATCAGCTTTCACAACAGCAGAAAGCACACTTCCTTCAACATCTGGAGGCAAAGCAAGGGAAGGCGGCTACTCATTCAGTAGGGAAGGCAACAAGGATGTGGATGAAGTCCTTCATCAAGGGAACAAGGATCATGTTGCCTGTGTCTTTTTTTCTGTCCTTCCTTCCCTTTATTGGCTTCTGTCCTCACAAAACCCCCAGGGGAGGGAGGAAGATCTCAAGACAGTGACTCCACAAATTCTCCCCCTGCCTCTAGCAGGATCCAGGAAAGTTCTGGGCAAGGAGGCAAGACCGAGCACATGGCTCACGGTCTGTGGGAATCTCCATGATACCATCACAGCCTAGCGATTCCTAATTTTGAAGAGATCACACATGATTAAATGAGAGAGAAAGTCAGCCTCCTACCATTAGCACTTCCCAGGGAAACAATGATACTTTACAAAGCACTTTAAGAAAGCTCTGGTGAAATAGCACAGGCATTCTCACAGGTGAACAAGTTCATTTAAACTCAGGCTAAATCTAGCAAGTCTTCTTGACCTTTTGACCATGGTTCCAAGAAAGGTCAAAGAGACTGGGGTGGCTAAATTGTATGTTGCAAACCAGACAGGGTTCTTGGGTCTGTCGGTCAGAACATGACTCTGGAATAAGTGGTCAGAGGAATTTGCCCTCCAGCATTACCAGGAAGAGAAGTAGAGGAAACAAGCTGGTTCATTTTTTGTTTATTTTTTTAAATAAAGTGAACATTTCTCTTAAAAAAATTTTTTTATCTCTTGCTTTTATATCGTCTTTATTTCACAGTATATAACATCTCAACCCTCCCCCCAACCATGCCTTATAACAAAAAATAAGGTTCAGAGAAACAATACACTCACAGACACACATAGATACAAGTTCTGACAAGGGCAGGTCACTCCTGTTCTTTACACAAACAACACTGAAGTAAATCCTCTCACTCTCTCTCTCCCACTGTGGGTTTTAAATACATCTTGTGTCCACTCTCCAGGACTGATGGCTAGGAAGATGCCTTGTATGGCTCAGCCTAGTCACTAGCTGTCAGCAAGAGTGCTCCTGGCCTCCACGTAGCTCAAGGCCTTCTCCTTGACAGCCTGCACCGTCTCAGCTGTGCCATGCTGCTTCTCATAGTCCAGGTACCGTTTGAAGAAGAATTTCATCCGCTTGGGGGACAGACTCAAGTGTACCACTCGCTCAAAGGCATCCCTGGGTCACAAAAATAGGGAGTTCAGGGAAATGGGGGATTGGCCCTCCACAGCCATGATTTGTTAAAATTTGGAGAATTCTGGCAAAACCTGGCCTTACCCCAAGTAAACTGAGAGGGGAGCTGCTGGGTCTGGGGGATGGAGTCCTAGGACAAAGACAGCCCTACATCCCAGTCGCAGCTCTGCCCCAACTAGTCAAGTGACTTCATGCAAGGCAGCCCCCACCATGCCCCATCCATGAGGAGGATGCCAGGGAAAAATGAAGGTGCTAGAAATTAAAGCTGAGGCACAGATAATTATCAGGGGGCCTCCTCCCTGTTGGACAAAATCGCCTTCTGAGGAAAAGAATGAGTCCTCTTAGCCCTCTACTTACCTCACTTCCTTCTGGTTCCCAAACTTGATGAGCATATCGATGTAGATGGACCAGACGTCTGTGCGCTTGGGGTAGCTATTCAGAGTGCTCTCAAACATGGCCTTGCCTCGTTCAGCATCCCCCAGGTAAAACTCAAGCTGGGCAAATTTGGAGATGACGTCCACATCTGCAACGGCAAGGGGAGCTCAGACACATATCCTGCTGGCCAGAACCCTTTCTTTATGAGACTGAGTCCAAGATGATGGGGAGGGTGTCCACACCTCATCTCTGGTCCCAAGATCCCAGTCCTTTCTAGAAGGACAAGCACAATTTGGGATTACAAGGTGTGAAGGGTGGGGAAGGCAGCATCAGGGAAGGGTCCCAACATCATTGAACACTGGGCCCCTTTATCTAAACCCATCTCAACAAAGAAGCTCAGAATCAGATTTAATTCTGTTATCCTCATCTGGGAATGGGAAGTCTGGGAACGCCCACTGCCATTCTGTCCTTCTATGTAAAACCAAGAACTACATGAGAATTATCCTGACAAGGGCTGCCCCATGCCAAGCAGGAGGGAGGTCCTCCAGAAGTTACATGGGGAAGGGAAAGAGGGATAAGAGGGACCAAGAGGCCTTACGTTCTTTTTGTGGCAGACAACTGAAGGCCCGCGGCAGCAGGTCGTGGCAGGCCTCAGCTTTTCCCCTCTGAAGGAGGAAGGAGCCGTACTTGACCCAGACGGCCTTCTCTTGTCGGAAACGTTTCAGCATCTGATTGTAGACCTCTTCGGCAGCCTGGGGAAACCGAGAAGGTGAACAGAGGACCAGGGGGGCCTACCCCACGGTTGGGGGCTGGGAAGGGGCAGGAGAGTGCTCACTTTTTGAGAGGTGTTTCTCAACTACTACAGTACCACCACCAGTTTGCAATGCGCAAGCTCAGGGACATCTGGGGTACACTAGGGACGCCTGGAATCTTGTCTCCAAATAATTTCCCCATCCAGCAATATACTTAACCTCTAAAAGGAAGGACCTATTCTTGCCATGCTGTAGACAGGCGTGCTGGGACCCAGAACTGTTACAGTGAGAAGGGAAGGCCTGCAGATTCTGGGCAGATGCTGTCTGGAGCAGGGATGGGGCAGATACTCTTCTGGGGCTTAAAGGGGAACACACTTGGTACTTCTCTGACTTGCTGTAGATGTCAGCCAGCTGGAAGAAGACCTTCAGGGGCTCACAATACTGCACAGCCCGCTCAAAGACCTTGCTCAGCGTCTCTTTGGAGCCATACATATTCTCTAGGTTCATCAGGGCCACCCACACATTTAGCTTCTCCTGCTCTTCTCTGGGGGGGAAGGAGAAAACAAAAGGATCAAAACTCTTTGTTCCAGAGGGCCTCTTTCACCTCAACGGCTGAAATACAGATCACAACCATCCCTCCTAAGGCCCTCAGGCCTTCTCAATGTCAGGGAATCGAGCTTGAGTAATCACTGCCCCCCCCAAAAGTCTGCAAAAAAGCCTAGCTCCTAGATTCCCTGGCTGTGGGCGGGGCTCTGTTATGCCCTGGTGGATCCCAAAACAGACTTCCCTGAAGGCATTGAGAGAGATTCAGTTAGAGTCAAGCAGGATGTCAACTCTTGAACATAAACCCTAACTCTCCTTCTTCCTCCAAACCAGCAGAGCCTGAATCTCTTACCAATTGATCACAACCTACTATGTATTGGAATTATCTACAACTCTCCCCGGGGAGCCACTTTACCTGAAAGAGATGGACTTAAGGGCCCTCTCGGCCACCGCCCGGGCTTTCTCAATCTCTGTGGCGTGCAGGTGGAAGGCCATGTACCGCAGCCACAGGATGGAGCTGTTGGGGGAGCTCAGGACCAGGCGGTCAAAGTCATCGGCGGTCTCGGGCTGCCAATTGGGGTCCATCAAGGCTGTTTCGATGCGTGCCAGCTCCTTCTCTGCCTGCTGCTTCTCCAGCTCCTTGTCCTTCTTGCTTTTCTTCTTCAGCTACAGAGAAGCAGGTGAGGGTAAGTAGTGGCATCTGAGGCTCGGCTCCCATCCACCCTGGGGAGGCCACAAGGCCTCTCGACACTGGCCTGGCCCTCCCACCACAAGGCTTGGCTTCAGGAAGCATTCCTTGGAGAGACCCTCTAAAAAAAGCCCCGGGGAAAGACCAAACCGTGGCTTGGTTCGACGACTCCTCTTCACTGTCCGAACTCTCCTCTCGGGGCGGTGCGGCCGGGGCAAGCATGTCCAGACTCACATCCCACACAAAGCCCGAAGACAGCTGCAGCCTGGGAATTTCTGTGGGCTTGGTCTGCTTCTGCTGTGAGAACCAGAGAGCATGTGAGGCCGAGCCCCAAGGCCGCCCCAATCTTCTGGGCCACCCCAGCCCCTCCGTCTGCTGACTACCGGAGCAGAGGCCCAGATAAGATGGCGGCTCTCCCAGAGCCCTGGTGTGCATGTGGCAATGTGCAGAGAGCCCGCCGGCCCCACTGGTGATAGAGGCTACTTCAGCTTCATCTCTGGAATCCGCACAAATGGAGCTTTAAGCTGGCACAACACTGGTGAGGATACTAGGCCCAGCAAGGAGGGGGTGAGATCAGAGCCCAGGTCCTGGCAGACTCAGAGCCCAATATTGTGTGGGAAGCAAGGGATGCCCAGATGCTCTCACTAATTTACAGAATTCTTCCTACTGTACCCTCTGGTCTGAGAGGTTTAGTTAAACGCCAAGACCCCAGAGAAACTGTGTGCCGCCCTAATTTTACCACCCTTTTACAGATGAGGAGATGAAGGGGGCAGTTTGAGAGGCCCTGGCTGGGAGAAGGCCCAGGTCTCTGAACCACCCCCCAATCAGAGGCCAGCCTTTCTCACCTTGGGCTGTTTCAGCCTCTTCTCCTCCTTATAGTTAACTTCCACTCCACTATCATCTTCTTCAGGCGGGAGGTTTGGCCTTTTCTTTTTGGTCACTCTCTCCTGGGAAAACACAAAGAAGGGGAGTGGAAGGAACCGTGGTGTTTGCCGTCAGGCAGTCCCCCAAGCCCTGTCAGGGCAGACTCCGTGGCATCGGGGGCTAGGGCCGGGCTTGTCTTCACCTTGGCCAGCACGAGCTTCTTGCTCTCCATGTTTCCTTTTTAAAGGGATCTCCTCCACACAAGGAAGTACCTGTTCTCGTTCCACCTCCGGCATCTTCCGCTTCCTTGTGTTTGCTGCCTTTGCCATTGACTCCTGCTGCTTCTCCTCCTCCTGTTTTGTGCTGGAGTCTCCCTCATCTTCCTCCTCCTTGTCCTCCAGTCTCTGCTTCTTCTTGGGCTGGGGGCTGGGCACCTCCTTGACCCAGTCCTTGCCCTGGTCCCGCAGTGGCAGGCCCAAAGAGTCGGGAAATACATCGGGCTTGCCCGTGTCTTTGGGGAGGAAGGACAGATACACCAGATTCTGCTTCCGTTTCACCCTGGAGGGGCAGAGAGGGACCACAACAAGGCCAATGAGAGAGGAAAGAGGAAGAATGACCAGGAACCAAGACCAAAACCACCTTTCATGGGCCTGAGCTCGAGCAGACCTGACTGAGAACCTTCATGTTCATGGCCCGTGGGCCTTCTCCTGTTGGAGGGAGCAAGGCTGGCATGGAGCCCGAAGGCTGTGGCAGACAGCGGGGCCAAGTGTCCAGACCAGCCAGAGGCCGCTGGGCAGAGGGAAGACCTTGTTCTCACCCCCCCCACCCAGGGCTGCATCTCTTCAGGTATTTACCAGAAAGGGGGCCTGCCTTTAAGAGGGCTGTGTGTACCAAGGTGTACAGCCTTGGGGCTGTGGCACAGCACAGCCTGGACCTCTGTTTCCATACCTACCTCAAGACCTTGGCAGAAAGCAGCTTTCCTTCTGGGAGGTAAGTTTGGTACAAAGTTTTGTCAGACAAAAAGTACTTGGTAACATGCCGGTACTTGACCCGACCCACAAGTGTGGGACCAATGCTATAAAAAAAGCAAAGACAAGGGGGACATGTTGGAGCAATGGGACAACTCAGGCAAAGCCTAAGATGGGGCAAAGACCCCTTCAGTGCCTTCAAAATAGGAAGGACTCATTTTACAGCCAAAGGCAGCTATAGGGAGGACACAGTCTTCCTCCCAACTAGGGCCATACAGCAACTGTCATGAATGAGGAACTCCTAAAAAGAGGTCTGGAGACCAAAGATAATAGTCCTAGAAAAGGCAGACAAGAAGACACTGTACTTCTCACCGGAAGTGCACCCCCAGCTTCTTGACGGCCTCCACGTAGCCCCGTAAACACTGCCCTACTTTAATGTTCTTGATTGAATTCACTTCAGGATCTTCTATTTTGTTTTTCATCCTGGGGTTTGTCCTAAAAAAATGGGTGAGGAACAGAGAGAAGAAAGGGAAGAGGGCTTAACTACTCCACCCAATCTTTGTGTCCATCTTCCCAGGCTGCTCTATTTGACACCCCACCCCGATCCCCATTACTCCTCTAGGTCAGCATTCTGTGGCCCACTTTTAAGAGTCCCTGGTACTGAACATCCCACCTTCCATCCCTATCCTCTGTCATACCCCTGACACATATCTGTCTCTGATTTCCAGCTCTTTTTCAAGGCTCAGTCCCTGCTAGAATCTTCTTCTGTGAGCAGTTTGTCATTTATATTTACTTTATTTTACCTATCCCTCCAGACAATGTCCTTGAAGGCAGAGATGATTTTGGTTTTTGTCACTGTATCCCTAAGTGCCTGGCACTTAATATTAACTGAACAGAAAAAACTTGAACCCTAACCCTGGTGTTATCAGCATCACATTCTAATCACTAAGAAAACTGCCCACAGACTGCAGACTAATTTTATCTTCATCTTGTACTCTCCTGTTTTTCTGACCCCCTGAATCCAAGCAGCTCAGACTACCCCTGTCTTTGAGGAAAAAAAGCCTTGAAAAGTAGAAGGACCAAAAAAGAAGTACAAGGAGCCAAGGAGCTGAAATCAGATTTCTCCAACTTGGAAAACTGATCAAGAGAAGAGAGTGATCCCCTGATCCTGTCCCCCCAT
This sequence comes from Sminthopsis crassicaudata, assembly GCF_048593235.1. Taxonomy (NCBI): domain Eukaryota; kingdom Metazoa; phylum Chordata; class Mammalia; order Dasyuromorphia; family Dasyuridae; genus Sminthopsis; species Sminthopsis crassicaudata. The sequence continues at coordinate 578,942,459 of NC_133618.1, read as the reverse complement.
CCCTGCCCCCATCAAAGAGTCTACCTGGACTGTCTCAGTGACAGAGTCAGCACGGGGTCTTTGGTGGAGAGCACACAACACCTGCGAGAGAGGGGGGGAAACAATGAGACCCACAGTTTGGTGGGTGCCCAGTTAGGCCTATGCTTCTCTGAAGGACTCAAACACTAGACAAGGCTGGCAACCACAACACGGCCTTGCATGTAGAGTCTGGGTTGCCCTGGTCTAGACCCCTCCTCCTCCCCCAGGGGCTCCCTGTGACCCCCAGAATCAGATCTAAAGTCCTGTGTTCGGCTTGACAGCCCCTGACAAGCTGCTCCTTTCTCCTCCTAACCTGGCCATGCCAGCCTTCCCACTGCACCTTGAACCCAGAGGAGCATCTGCCACCTGGGCCCCTCAAGCCTAAAGAGCCCTCTCCTGATGGCTTTCACCAAGACAGCTCAAACCCCACCTTTTACAAAGGGACTTTCCCATCCTTCCCTGTGGGGACCGTCCCAGATTACCTCCCAGTTACACTGTACATATCTTGGACATACATAGTGCTTGGCCCCTAGTCTTCCCCATCAGAAAGTAAGCACCTTGAGTGGGGGAGGGTTGTTTTTTGGGAGGAAGGGGATGTTGCCTTTCTTTGTACACACAATAAGCACTCAATAAATGCCTTCTGGCTAAAGCACTGTGCAACATTAAAGTGCTCTCAGTCAATGTTAGTTATTTATGTCATTTCCTATTCTTTGTGACTGCAGAATTTTGCTTACATGGCATAACAAAGGAACTTAAAAGTGGCCTCCACACCCAACTCTGCTCTAGACCATGCTGATTCCTCAGGCTAAGGCACTGCTCTGGGCTCCGATTGAGGCCTACCTATCCTCAGCATGCCATGGCCCTGGGGTTGGGCATTCTCACTGGTGAGACAGGGCTAAGACACAAGAAGCACTGGAGAAGGGAGCACAACAGGAGATAGGCAGAGAGCAAAGCCGAATCAGACTCACCGGACGATTTTCTCAGGGTGGAAGCCTTCCAGGGGCGCTTCAAGGTAAGAGTCACTCAGGTGAAAGATGCTAACTTTCCCAATTGTCCCAAAGGGAAAGAGGACTTGCAGCCCCTCCTTAGGGATCACTTTCACCACGCGGCCCATGGCTACTTCTCCTTCTTCCAACCTGTGAGGACCTGGGAGGGGAGTACTGGACTCAGACGAGAGAAAGGGCAATGGCTGCAAAGCAGACCAGGTGAGGTCAGGTCAGGAGGGGGCAGGTGAAGATTAGGCTTCTCCTCCAACTCAAGGCCAGGCTCATGTTTCCAGAATCATAGTCTAGTAACCATTAAAAGCAACCAATGGCTAAAAGCAGGAGTGGGGGCCCACATTAAACTCTTCCCCCAAAGAGGGCTATAAGCCCTATCCCCCATTCTGCCCAAATGGGTTGGAGATCACCTTCCTGACCCAGTCAGGAGTCATTTCATCACCATACCTATGAGAGACAAAGTAAGGAATCCCTTCGAGGATTCTGGGCCAACTACTGTAGCACTTAGGGCTTGGCCAATTTTGAATTTCTTCTCTGGATGCTTCAGAACCTAGATGAAAGAGAACCCTGATTTAATTCAACAAAGCTTTGCTTTGGGCAAAGCAGTATGCTTGGTGCTAAAAGTTGTTGTGCTTTTTTTTTTTTTTTTTTTTAATTTGAAATATAATCCCTACATTTGTGAAGCTTACCAGAGAAAAGGAAGACACATATAAGAGACAAATGACAGAAGAGACAAGACAGGGAGCAATGGGAGGAGATGAAGGAGGGAAGGGGAGTGAGAAGGTAGGAAGAGAAAAAGAAAGAACCAAGCTAAAGAAGAAAAGGACATTGAATGATAAAGAGGGGGAGGAATACACTCTAAATGTTGGGACACAATGTCACGTTCAGACAATAGTAGCTAGCCCTATATGCTTGAACATAATCTAATCTTTGCAATGACCATGGCAAGCAGGTAGTGAGAAATAAATCAGGAAAAATATTTTGAGTTCAATTGTGTAGGGTCTTACGTGACTCACTCTCCCCAAAAAAAGACCTGCATTTTCTCTCACAGGAATGGGAAACCACAGAAGGTTCTGACTGGTGAGAAGGTAAGACCTCTGGTCTTAGGAAAATTATTTTGGAAGCGATAGGGCAGATAGACTGCAAAAGAAAAAGGCTTGGGAGCAAGAAGACCAGTTAAGACACTCTTATAATATCTAGGTAAGAGGTGATGAGAACCTGAATTTGCTCAGAAGAAATATGAGATGCACAAAGCTAGAGAATCCACTCCAAATGTTCATAGAGACTTTTTGTGGCCAACCTGTGGCTGAGCATTCAGAGCTCATACTGGTCTGATCAGCCAATCGGACACACTGTGACTCAACTCTAACACAGTGAGGTCCGTTCCCTCCTCTTCTAGAACAAAGGACAGCAACCCACCAAGCAGGGTGGGCAGTGTGTTTGGAGAGGAGACAGATCCAAAAAGAGGAGGGAGAATCAGGCAGCTGATTGAATGTGGGCCTGAAGGAGAAAAAAGTCAAAGATAACTTTTCAGTATTCAAATTCATGTGGTTGTAGGAATGGTGTGGGACCCCAGGTGATAAGAGGGACCATTCTGAAAGTAAGAGTCAAACTCTGGACCTGGTGAATGGGAGGTGCTGGCCTACATCTAAGTGCTAATGACCAACTGGTGAAAGGGTTTAGGGGACAATGAAGCTGAATGGAGAGATGTTAAGTTTTGTGTCACTTGAATCCATGAGTGGCTAAAAGCATTAAGGGAGAAAAAGGAGAAAGAAGAGAGGGCTTGGGGGCAATTCATGCTTGCAGACTAAGAAGGATGGTCAGATAGATGGCAGAGAAGCAATATTATGGAAGCTAATAAAGGAGAGAGAAAAACTTTTTTGTTCTTTCCCCAAATGGAAATTCAGAAAACCAGCAAGGATAGACACCCCTTATTATTCCCTGTTCTCTAAGTACCATAAGAGTTCTCTAGTACTGTATATAATATACATTATAAATGCTCCTGGAGGCTAGGAGTCCCCAAGACTTCAGCCCACAGGTAACAGACGGACCTTGAAACTGAGAGAAGTCAACAGCTGAGGGATTCTTCCCCGGATATCAGGAGTTATCTCCACTTCAAGCCATTTTTTGATCATGTTGAACTGGAAGACAAGTGTGGGTAGGGAGGAGAAAAACAGAAAAAGGAAGAGTTCATGAGTCTTCTCCCTTTTTGCTGTGTTGTAAATGACATAAACTCTTGGAACTATATCCAATTCCTTCAAATGGGAATACCATGGACCTATCAGTCTCATCTTCTCTACCATTTACTGTCTCCCTTTAGGGATTTCATTTTAAATACTGTGCTTCAAGTGATACAACGTAAGCAGGCACAGACGGACTGCAATTCATAGTGTGGGAATACCCTAAAGTATAGAAGTATCTATTTCCAGAAGCACATCAAGGATCTGCCTGGATCTGCATTAGCAGTTCAGTAAAAGTGTTATTAGCTTTCCCCAAGTGCTTCTGCCCACTCTCCATAGCCTCCTCTGACATTCTCCAGCAGGTATATAGTCTGTACACTACATGGCTGAGCACTGAAATTCTTCATGTCTGAGTTTATGCCCCTACTCAGACTTTAAACTCAAAAGGTGCACGGAACACATTATCCTCCCTTTTTATTCTTAAGCAAAGTTGGATGCCAACACTTACGAGATGCCCCCAAGATGTCTTAGGACTATGTTTCTGGTTTGGTCTTCTCCCCCCTTCCCCCCCAATCACCTCCCAATTCCCCTCCTCTCTCCCTCCAAAGAGAGTATCCTAGTACAGGGATATTCATCTCACCTTTCTCATAAAACAGACCACTGTCTGGCCAGGAAGATATTGTTTGAGCTTCTCTGTGGGGCTAGAGCAATGAGCGCTGGGGTCACTGCTGATGTCTTTCTTCAGCTCACTGTTTACACATAGGCAGAGAAGCAAAGAAAATGGTCTTAGTTATTAATGGGAGAAGCCAGTTTGAATGCCCCCTTAAATATACTACCAGGTCATATACTGTACCTTCATCCCACTCCTATTCACTCCTAAGGAACCCCTTCATAATGCTAGAATGAGAATGGTTTGTTCCAGCTCATGTCAATAATTCTACACAAGCTAAATAAAAGCCTGTATTTTCTTTTAAAGCATTTAAGAAAACAAAACAAAATTCTTTTTCTCCCCTTGGAAAAATATGGTCTTAAATTTGTACTATGATGGCACTAAGACTAGATGATTACACATCATAGAGAATGAAGTATTCATTCTGAAAATGAAAGGAAGACTTAAAGAATATTTGGAGTTGAGAAAAATCCTAAACTTTGTAAAGAGAATAGAGTGGAAGAATGTGACACAGAAAAAAGAAAAAGTGTTTCCTCATCTATAAAATGTCATGAATGGACTACACGATCTTTTTCATAAAATATGGCTTTGATATCTAAACAGGTAAGAGATAAATCAGAAAAAAAAACACAATAGACTATCTCTAATATTTATACAAAAAATAGCCAATAAAATATTAGCAAAGAGGTGACAGCAATATATATTCAAAAGACTGTCCTTATGAACAAGTTGGATTTAATTCAGGTATGCAAAGAATGTTCAGTATTAGGAAACTACAAATACAATATTCATTTATGTTTAGAAAAGAATGATACCTAGAAAATATAGGAAAGACCTTTTCTCAAAAACATTAACATTTCCTAAGAATTATCTGTAATGGAAAAATACTAAAAGGTATTTCCAATATAATCAGGAGAAGAGGAAAGCTTAAGCTAGTTTACTTTCATATGCATGAGAGCGTGCATACGTATATATGTATATGTGTGTGTGTGTGTGTGTGTGTGTGTGTGTGTGTACATAAAATGGCTGATGACTGCTAAATTCACAATAAAAAAATTAGGGGGTGGGGGAAAAACTAAGAGGGATACTTAATATCAGGTGATAATAATCAAGATTTTACTGAGCTAGATAGAAAGTTGGACCTTGTCTAATAAAATGAGATTAAATAAGGATTAATCAAATGCCATTCAATCCTATTGATTCCACCTCCATTACAGTCTAGATCTGTTCTCTGCATTCCTCTACTGCCAATCTAGTTTTGGTCCTTATCTGCAACCTTCCTAGGAGGTTTTCTTACTCTCAGTTTATTATCTACCTTCTACAAACTTGAACTTGAATTGCCTTCACATTCAAAACAGGAAGTTTACTTTGACCACTTGATAAAGATGGGAGAACTAGGGAGCTAAAAGATTTAATCTCAGAAAGCCTCTCCTCATCATTCCCCCCCAACCTCCCCCCCAAATCAAATGCAACGTGGATTACATTAAGAGAGAAGTACTATGTATGTCTCTGGAGGTAATGGGTCCTACCATCCCTAACTTCCTAACTTGATCAGACCATATCTTAAGGTACTATATTTAGTCAAGTCACATTTTAGAAAAGACAATGATAAAATGAAAACCATCAGAGGCAGGCAATAAGAGGAGTGAAGGACCTTCCAAAAAAGGAACAGTTGAAAACTAGCATGTTTAAAATGATGAAGAAAGGTCTTGTGTTGGAAGACAGGGATGCAGCAAATATCTGGAAGGAGGCATTGATACAGTGGATAGATTTAGATAAGTCACTTCATTTTGTTCATCCAGAAGCAGAAGGAAATGGATTACAAGACTTAAGCCTGTTGTGTTATGGATCCCCCTTTGGCAGATAATCAATCCCATGGATTAATATTGCTTTAAATGTATAAAATAACATGTACAGCATTATAAAGAAGCCAATTAAACTTAAATAAATAAAAACAAATACTGGCTTCAGGTGAAGGTTTCTAAAGTTCCTTCTAACTTGTACAATAGGCCAGTGTTGCATCTAAAACTATCCTCAAGACTGGTAAAAAAATCTAAATTCTCTATAGCAGATTACCATATCCAGTAGAACCGTTAGTGGTTCATGGAGTAGGGACTAGAATGCGAAAAAAGCGACACAAGAATGTGCTAAGTTTGAAAAAAAAAAAAAACAAAAGTAAATATAAGTTTATGGATCTTCAAAAATTCACTCATAAACAGCATAATTTATTAATGTCCCACTCAACATATAAGCACAACCCTTCTTACCTTGATCGAATACTCAGATCAGAGACAGTCTGTGCACTTGTTGGATGGCTGATTGGGAGAGTCCTGAGAAAGAAAAGAGTCAAATCCCTTCTCTCCTTGTGCCAAGGCACCTCTTCTCTCCCCAAAGTTAAGTATATTCCCTCCTCACCTTTCTAAATCAGAACCTTTAGTTTGCTTCTCAGTGAAAGACGCCTTACATGTGAAGCTGTTCTTGATCTCCCCAACATCTAGTACCCAACCCCACTTCCCAAAAATCACCCTCTGTCTATTTTGTATACAATTTGTCCATGTAAAGTTGTTTTTCTTGGCTAAGGCATAAGAGCTTCTTGAAGGCAGGGGCTATCTCATCAGCACCCAGCACAGCACCTGGGATATTATAAATGCTTAACAAAATGCTTACTGAGTGACTAATGACAACTTTAAAGTTAGTACTCTCTTCTTTCATTTCTACCTCTTTCACCATGATATTGGGTTGGTTCCTTCTTTCTTTCTCCAATCTCCCCTGCCTGATCTTTACCATTCTCAAAAAACTGAGCCATGATGAATTCTTAAGACTCCTTGAGTCCACCAGAATTCTGAATGGTAGATAGAAGGGGGCCATTGGATGAGATTTAGAAATGTGTTTGTTCTTTAGTGCTTTCTCGCTGCATAATACAACTAGGTCCCAATTAGTGGAGACAATAAATCCCCTTGAAGTAGTCACATATATCTGAATTCATATTATGCAAAGTTATGATTACATAAATATGGCAACTGATTCTAGCCCAGTGGAAATATGGAGTGTGAAATTAATACAGCTATTGTAGGGGATTCGTTATTTGAACTAATTGGGACAATAACAGAAAGTAATAGTAATACCCTTTCACAAAATATCAAAAAAACAAAATGAGGGGAAAAAACTATGGAAAATTAGTTTCATAAGCATTTACAGATGAAACTGGACAATTATTAGAAGGGAAATGATAGACTGTAACACATTTCTACAGTGAGCTTGTCACACCCCTGATGACAAAAAGAATTGTGACTTTTGGACTCAACATTAGCTGAAATCACTACCCAAGATGTAAGCTCTATAAAGAAGCAGAAATGATAGACAAGGAACAGACTAGGAGATCAGGAAGAGCTGATTAAATCTGTGCTAAAGATGACACAATTTTAAAGGCACTCAGAGGTTAATTTTCAAAATATCTCAAACAGAGGAAGATTTGGAAAGTATGAAAAATATCTTGGATGGTACTAATACCCAGAGAGGGGCCACCCAAAAGACACCATTAACTACATCTCTACCATGTCTTTGTAAAAATGGGTAAATATTTGGCGAGTATTCATGGGAAAAATACAAACTCACAGATGAGTCTCCTCTACTGTTATCAGCATCACACAGAATGCCAAGTCATTCATTAGTTCTTCAAAATAATGCTAAATCAAATATGAAACTAGGAGACAAAGGTGTCTTGCCATGGAGGACACGCTTTTCCATTCCTAACTGCAAAACTTGGTCAACATCTCCTTAACTCGGTCTGACTTCCCTCCTGCCCCACACCATCACCATAGCCTGCTTACTTGTGAGTTAACAAAGTTCTCTGACCAATCACTCGAGCAGTGACTGGCTTCCCAACTTTCAGCTTGGCAGTGGGCTGGGTGCCAAGAGGCACATCATCCAGAATCTGGGAGGCGTGGATACAACCAACCAAACCGTTCTCGAGGGTCACCACCACATGGGTGGCCTTGACAGACTTCACTGTTCCGGTGACCATTTCCCCAATGGGCAGGCTGGGTTTCTCCAGAAGCGAGCTCACCACTCCTGGATCTTCCCCTGCAGGCTCTGGATCTGCCAAGGGCAGAGCTGGTGTCCTCTTTTTGACTGAACTCTCCACAGCTAAGAAGAGGCCGATGTCACTGGGTTTTGCGCTCTTGATGATCAAGGAGACCCTCTGACCAACCTGCAGCTTCTCCGAGTCAAAACGGAAGGTGTCGTTTAGGTGAGAGGTCACTGGGAAAGCTACAAGCTGTCCAGTCTCCACCAAGGAGCCTATGGCAAATGTCTTTTCCAAGTGCTCTATAACTGCTCGGTGCTCAGTGTTTTTCTTCAGCTGGGAAAAACAAAAAAACAAAAAAGAAAATTGTCCCAATTTTTCTCACTGAACATTCATTTTTGCCCCATAGTAAACATGAATTATTTATTCATGTTTCTGTGCCTTTTCTCACCTGCTTGCTCCCTATGCTTGAAATGTCCTACCCTGCATTCCTTTGCCTACTGAATTTCCACCTTTAAAGTCCCACTTAAATGTCACCTTTTCCAGGAAGCCTTTCCAAACTCCTCTGATCAGAGATGCTTTTTCCTTCCACAACTGGACCTTACTTTTCTAACTATTTAATATTTATCATGTACATTATAGCTATCTGAGTAGGTGCCATATCCCCTTTATTTTTGCAACTACTTAATATTTATTGTGTATTTTTGTGCATTATAGCTATCTGAGAAGGCATCATAATCCCCACTTCCAACGAGAAAGGAACTGTATGAAACTTAACTTTACATCTCCCCTTCAGTTTAGCACAATGCTCTGCCCACAGCAGGTACTTTAAAAATATGTACTTTATTATACAATATTACATACCATACAACACATATATACTCTATATTCCATTATCCACAGGGCTAAGATGTATGTCTTAAGGCTTCAGGTGACAGGATGAGGCTAGTAGACAGATGTTACAAAGGCAGATTTTAAATCAGTAAGGTTTCTAACAATGAGAGGTGCCTGAAAGTGAAATGAGCTGTTTGTCCTGGTCCCTTGAAAATGTCCCTATTTTATAACCATTCTTTCCATAAATGACAATAGAAGGCAGCACAGTTTATAGTGCTCAGAGTCCTGGAGCAGGAATGAGAAAGCCTAAGTTCTGACCTCATGCTTCATAATCTGGGATGGGGCCCTTCCTTTTCTGAACTCAAATTTCCTCCTCAAAATGAGGGATCTGATCTCTCTCTCTTCTTTTTCTTATTTGATGAGTCTCTAATTTTGAGCTTGCTTCCCCCCATCATTCAATATTTACCAAACACATCCTATGTGCAAGGCACTGCTGCAAACTCCCTGCCAGGCAGGTAAGAATAGGCGCTTAATAAATGCTTACTGAACACTACATTGTTCACTGTTGTGCTCTGATGTGGGTGACTACTGTGCGTGTGTGTATGTGTGTGTCCAGATCTGAGCCAGTGCCTGTTTTAGAGCTCCACTGGGTGTAGGTGAATTCTCTGTAAAACACCTGGCTCAGTGTTACGCATTTGGTAAATGTTGGGTGACAATACCACAACATAAGTGTAGACTTATATGGACTTATGTATGAACACATCATTAAAAAGGAAGCTGAACTCTGAGTAGCAACTAATCTCAAGCCCAGGAAAGATGATGAAATGCACCTTTCTTGTCAAACATGAGACTGCAGGTGAAAAAGGGTGCATACGCTGTGGAATGCAATCACTGCTTCAGTTGGCTTCCTTATAAAGGAGAGCTCAAAATGCATGTGTTTTGGGAGTCCAACATCAGGGTAATTGCATTCAGAAATGACTGGTATAAAGACAAGAAGCAACAATGACTTTTTTAAAAAATTGGGTTGGAGGGGAGGATGATCTACTTATCACAAGGAAAATGCCATTAACATTTTATGATCATACTGCTGGCTATTCAGAATTCCACAAGACACAAGATGATCTCCTAAACCCAGAGGAAGCAATCCCTGAGAATAGAAACCATGAGCCAGCCTACCTGCTTGGATTTTCTGTTCACCAGTTCCTGGCGAAGGGAAACATGAACCTCAGACTTCAGTGTATCAACATGAAGGACAACAGCTTTTGTTCTTTGCCCAGGATTCATCACTTTCCCTGTAGAATTCAGGAGAAGCAGAGAATTCATTCCTTTCCTAGGTCAAAGGAGCAATTTCCCTCATCTTCCTGATACTCAATCCACCAAAACTGGCAAACCTTCTAGGCCAGGGAAAGGCAAATGTTCCAAGAGGGGACTGGTGCCCAGGAACTTGATACTATAGGACTAGAGGCCAATCTCTAATTTGTACAGGCAAAGACCAAGACTGCCTTGGTGGCAAGCCCCTATTTATGCAAATCAAACATGTAAATCCCACACTTTCCCAACTATTAAAAATCAAGAAATGATTTCATCTTGCAAATGGGTTCATCAAAGGATTATTTTTTAAATAAATAGCATGCTGCTATTTTCTTATTCTCTTTTAAAGAATGTGATTTGGATGCAATGACTTTTGAGCATAGGCTATGCACGCAAGAGGTTCCTACTGAATAATTACATTATGCAATAATTGGATATAATGAAGTACATTCAAACTAGGTGTTCAAGGTCAAGTTAGTCATGATAATGAAGGAAGTATAAAGAGAAGTGGATCATTTTAAACGGAGACCAAGAGGGCAAGAAAAATCACACTGGATGGAAGAGGCTTTTTGTACTCACCTCCCTGGTGATATCTGCTGGCCTTCAATACTAGGCCAGGCACTGAGCCACTGCTGAACATCAGAGAGCCATCACTTGACATGTCTTGCACCACCAGATCCATAAGCAGCCCCGGGGTAATTTCAGCCAGCGTTTGAGTCAGCATAGAATCTGGGCAAGATTAAAAGGCAACAGCAGGATTTATAGAAGCCTGATGGCACCATGCAGCCTGTTTCTCCACCTCAAGCAGCATTAAACAGAGCGAGGACAAGGAAAACCTCTTGAGTGGGGGAACCACATTCCCTTTTGGCTTACTGTCGAGTGAGGAATGCTGCAGTACTGGAGCATCACAAACTCTAAGAGGTGAAAATCCTTGCTGGAGTTAGACAGGCCCTCATCCTAATTGAACAAGCCCTCAAAAATCCCAGGGGGCACAGACACCCCTCTTCCTTCTCACTATCTCCCCCATCCCAGCTCCCTCCAGGCCTCTGTGGAACTGGGGGGCCCAAGTCGCATTAGAGAATCCACATGGACAGAGGCCCCTCACAGACACCCACACACCTCGGCTGCTCATGAGGCTTCGGACTCCCTGCAGCTCCTCCAACCACTGGCTCAGGAGGGCCAGAGAGCTGATGGCCGCGTCCTCCTGGCAAACATCAGACAGGCGCAGGGAAAGCAGCATCCGCTCTTTCTCCTCATACACATTGGTCACCTTTGCAACCACCGTTTGCCCCTCCACAAAGTGGTCGCTGACTGTGGTCACAAACTTGTCGCTCAGGGCCTGGAGAGAGGGAGCATTGAGGTCTGTCAGCACCAGTGGAGGCCAGGCCACCCTCTTCCCTCACCAAGTCTGACCGCTGTAGGGAATCACCATGAGTTCAGAAGTCTGGCCTGACAGATCAGAGGTTCAGAAGATGGCACCTGTACTCAACTATGGCCAATCAACTATTGTTTTGTACTTGACTCAGCTTACTGACCTGGTATTTGTTAAGAGGAGAAAGGGGAAGAGGGGGGAAAGGGAAGCTTCATGAGGAAGGAGGAAGTGAGAAGTGTCAGTAAAAATTTTTTAAAGCCCATTGATGAAATGTGACGATGTTTAACATCCTTTTCTCAGCAGCGTGGGATTAATGCTATCACACTCCTATCAGGGTGCTGGTAGTCGGGACAAAGCCAAGTCTACCTTCATTACCCGCATGCTATCTGCCACAGGAATTTCCCCTACCATCAAGCAGGGCACCTGGGCCTTCAGGGGACACAGAGAGAGAGAGCAGCACTCCTTTGGGGGGAGCCCCCAGAACATCACAAGATGCACCCAAACAGCAAAGACATGACTCACTTCCTGACACTTCCTAGGGGAAGCCATGCTTCGAGCTAGGGGCCGACATCCCTGCCATAAGAGGGCCTCCTGCTAGGCTAGAAACACCTGTGCGGTGCTCTTAGAGCCGGCATGCTGAAGCAATGGGTCCAGTAGTGTCGGGGCGAAATTGGAAGGTGGGTCTTTGTGATTCCATATCCAGTGATGTAGGTCCCTTTGGACTCTTCCGGCACAGCTCACATGGAGCTACCCTCACTCTGCCCATGGTTTCCCTATGACAACCCGCTAGGTAGGCAGCAGCCCACACTACACAACCTGTGACACAACCCGCTGGCCCTTCACAACTCAAAGTCAGTGTCTGTCCCCCAAGGGGCCATCCCTCCTCTTCCTTCCTGCCTGACCCAGTACATCATTTTTCCAAAAAATTCTCAGATAGAGAGAATCCAGGGGAAGCAGACTCACAGACTTGGGAGCCAGTCCACTAAGGCCTGATGGAAACTGGACGAAGACGCCGTAGGCCTTGATACTTTTCACAAAACCAGTCAGCAGCATCCCAGGCTGGAATTCAGAAAAGACCTTGGGATCCTGGCCACTCTCCACAGCAGAGATCAGGGCTGGTTTCCTGCACAAGACCTGGAGCCACCACATCAAGGAGTATACCAGCAAGGGCAGAAAGCCAAAGGTTCCAGGAAATTTGGTCCCCATTCAGGTCATTGGGAGATCTGCCTCATCTTAAGAATATGAAACCTTATTTTCAGAGTAAAACAAAATGAGGAATAGGACAATGATTGAATGGTTTAGGACCGGGAAGAATTTGAAGCAATAGTAGGATGGAGTAGATTAGGCTGAGTTCAGTAGGGGAGCTTCTTGTGGGTACTCCAGCAGCCATTTTGCAGAGGTGTTTGGCTCTCTGGATTTGAGTTCTGATGGGGAGGCGATAGAAGGGAAGGCAGAGGACATTAGAAGATTGGGCCCACTCTCTGGCTAAAATACTCCCTTAGTTTTTCCCATCAGATTCAAAGTCTCTCAGATTGAAAGGAGGATATAAAACTACAGATTTTTTTTTAAGCCTGACTTTCTTTAGTTACTATGTATATGAATCCAGAGATCATACTCATGGCTGACCCAAATAAAACCAGAAATTGTATCTGATCAACAATTCCCTCTGAGACTCAGGGCCCTCATCCCTCCATGGAGGATAGTAAAGGATACAATGTGACCATCACTATGGCTCAAACACAAGACCCTGTGGAGGACGTCACCTGCCCGGAGCCAGGAGTAGAGTAGATGACTGTTGGTGACACTGTCTGATAGGTGTGTTGTGGGAAGCAAGGCACGGATGTTGTTGGGTAGGATGGACACCTCCAATCCCTTCTCAACCTTCTTCTTCACCTTCACATCTACTAACTAAGAGTAAAAGAGAGGGAAAAAAAATTATCACTTTTCTTGAGCAAAGACTTTCCGTGGTTCCAAGTTGAGTCAATTGAGAAAATTTAAAACTACCACTTAGGAGTATGAAACTGGACCTAAACAATTATAATGCTGTGCATAACTTTTGACCCAATAATCACACTACTAGGTTTGTATTCCAATCAAAGAAAAAGGAAAAGGACTATGTGCCCAAAAATATTTTCAGCAGTTCTTTTTGTGGTAGCAAATAATTGGAAATCAAGGGGATGCTCATCAGTTTGGAAATGGCTAAACAGCTGTGGCATATTGCTGTAAGAAATGATAAGGGTGTGGTTTCAGAAAAACATGGCAAGATATATATGAATTAATACAAAGTGAAGTAAGAATAACTGGGAGATCATCGTGCACAGTAACAACAATGTTGTAACTGATCAACTGTGAAAGATTTGGCTATTATAATCAGTACAATAATCCAAGACAATTCCAAAGGAACTCATGGATGAAAAAATACAATTCATCTTCAGAGAGCTAAAAATGATGGACTCTGGGTGCAAACTGAAGTATAATTTTCTTTCTTTATCTTTCCTGCTTTAAAAAAAAAATGAAGTCAAAATACAAATTTATTTTGCATGATTTCATATTATAAGTGATATGTTGCTTGTTTTCTCAAAGGGTGAAAGGAGGGATGAAGAGAATCTAGAATTCAAAGAAAAAAGAAAAAGAACATAAAAAATAATTAACTTGGGAAGAAATCTCTCTCCTTCTTCCCTAAAAAGCACCAACATCCAGAACTTTAATGGTATCAGCTTGAAATCTTTAGCTGTCTACCCAACTCTCCCCACAGTCTTCAATGAAGTCCCTGGGGAAACTTCAGGATGTAAGCCAATATGATCTAAGAGCCAATGAAGTGGGAGAAAAGGAGAAATCACTCATCAAATCTCAATGCTAGAAGGAGTTTTAAAAAAAGAATCCAAAATATGCATTCATATTTGCACATGTATAACCTTCATCAGACTGCCTGCCATCTTGGAGAAGGGAGAAAAATTAAAAACTCAAAAACTTTCAAAGAACAAAATGATGAAAACTGTCTCTGTGTAATTGGAAAAAGATAAAATACTAAATTAAAAAGAAAAAAAGAAACTGAGTTCACACCCCTTCCCAATGCACAAATTCCCTCAATATCATACAAAATATATCTTTCCAGCTTTTGAATGAAAGAATTACAAAGCTTTAAAGATCAGAGACACCTCTGAAATCATCTAGACAGCCCAATCCCCCTATTTTGTAAGGGTTAGTGATTGGACCAATGACCTATGGCTAATCACTGGCAAATCTGGATGTAGACCCAATCTGATGACTACCAGCCTGGTGGTCTTTCCCTGTAGCTTTTTCTGAAACCCTTGGATGGCCCATTCAGAAATTATTCCTCATTCCTACAATGAAGGCCATAACCTGACTCCCTAACATTTTCACCGTGTTTATAGTGATGCCTTTAATGCCGTTGAGAAAATTGTCTTCCCCAAGAGTCAAAAAAAATAATCTTGTCCTAAGCTTTCTCTTCCCTAGGTTAAATGTTAAGCGTTTTTAATCTAGCCTTCTATCACACAGAAAACTAAAATGCCAGGGGACGAGGGGGGAAACCAGAATATGCCAAGACATTTCCTGGAGAAGCAGAGGATAAACTCGATGACTTTATGAAGTCTCTGGATTGGAAATCAGAAAATGCAGATTAGCAGTTGATTCTAGCACTGAGGAAGGTAGTGACCTTGCCCAAGTCCTTTTCTATCTCTCTACCCCAGTTAAACAAAGGAAGGCGACCTTGCGAATCCAAGTACCTGTCCAACCTTGATCGTAGCTTTCTTCTGACTCTGGGATGGGCCTTCTGTCTCTTTGTCACTGAACAGCCTGAAGGACAAGAGCATCCTCTCCTTCTCCGGCTCACTGTTCAGCACTGTGACCTTCATTACCTGGGAAGAGATTGGCAAATGCTACTTGACCTTCTCCCCGGGTGTGTGCCCACAAGGGAGGGCAGGCTCCTTGTTACCCCACAAATCTTCCAAAGCTACTGCTTCAGAACCGTCAAGATCCTAGATCAGATGGAGAACAAGGAGGAATGTAGAAATGACTCAGAAGAGTCACAAAATAGTCAGCAAGCCCTTCTCTCTTCTCTAGTGTCATGGTAATCATCAAGATAGTGGGGAGGTACAGGGGCCCTGATGGGAGAACCTGGGCAGAGAGGGCCTTTGTTATTTCTTGCGTCACCCCAGCCAAGCCTTAGCCTTGATTACGACCTAGTGGCCATGATGGTGGGAGCAGACTCCTGCCTTAGTACTTACAGCAGGCTCTCCTGGGAATCCTTCACGCACAGGGTATTGTCCAGGTGTGTAAATCATTCCCTGCCATCCTGGGACAGGGTTAAAGGAACTAAAGCTAAGCCTATCAGGAGCCCATGGACCCAAGGACTTCTGCACCTCTGCCAAGGGCTTACCTGTCCCACGTAAAACACTTCCTCCGGAGTGGAGATGGGCTGGGCCCCAAGCTCCCTCTTCGGTACCAATCCCCTCACGTCATTGTAGAACTTGACAACACAGCCTGAGTCCTTGATGCTGCTGATAAAGCCGTGCGTCTGCAGCTCGGGCTTGGCTTGCTTGTAGCTCGTGAGAGCAGGAAGGCTGGATTCTACCAGGGTCTTTTTCAGGGTCATAAGCAGTTTCTTGTTCTCAGGGTCACAAGTCAGAACCTGGGAGGGTGGGGTAGTCAGCCATGCTCAAAAGGAGGGCCAGGAAAGCCTGGGGAGGATTACAACCAAGTGGCCCCAGCTATTCCCCTAGACCGTGTCTGCATTCTCCCCATGGAGAAATTCTCAGCCCACCTGCCAGATTCCAGGAAGCCATCCCAGACTAGCCCTGCAGCAACATTTGCTGCTGGACTTACTTGTTCTGCTTCCTGTTACCCAGCAGAGGGCACTCCAAGGCTGGACCTGCCCATTGGTTGCCTGGGCCCTGCCAAGATACCCCAACCCCAGAAAGCCACCCCAGTCTCACCCGGCACTTGACTTCATCTTGGAGATGATACTTCTTCTGAGGATTCCGGATCTGGACATCAGCCAAGTGCAAGGTCGGCACAAGACCTTTGATTTGCTCAGTCACCTTCACAATCATCCCATAGGATCTCAGTGCAAACACTGTGGCCTGAGGGGGAAGAACAGACACAGTCACCGCAGGTGACTCCAAACAGGCCTTCCCTCTGCCATCAAGACTGGGGAGAACCCTAGCTGACATTTCCACCCTCATCTCCATGACCAAGCCAGAACACCTGAAGCACGAGAATGCTCTGACCCAGCTTATCCCTCACTCTTGAATGGCATTCTTTAGGATAGGGTCCTTTTGCCTTAGACACATGGAGGTGACCAGGGGGTGGTGGGGGCTGCCTCTGCTGGATAGACTGCAAGGCTAGAGGGCCTCACCTTGACTACCTGCCCTGGGTGGAGATCATGATATCTCAGGAATGGAGTTTCGATGATGCTCCTGGGATAAAGAGGAAAAAACAATCACACAGTGGCAGAGGCTGACGTGGCCAATGAGTAACAAAGGGCTCCCACACTGACAATCACGATGGTGCATGCTGTGTTTTTGTGCACAGATGTGCCCACACATGTACACCCAGCCACCCCCACACTCACGTTTTCAGAGACAACAACGCCAGATCATCCATTGGGCTGTAGTCAATAACCCGACACTTGTGCATGTTGCCAGGCTTGAACTTCTCTGGCTTAAAGGACTTCTCAGTCTCGGAGAGGTGCATCATCTGCACACAAAGCAATTTATCAGAGGAGAGGAGAGAAACCCGGCTGATCCCGGAACAGTAGGTGAATTTCAAAGAGCTCTGGGGAGACTTGGGGCACTCTTAGGAAACCCCCAAGGGACTTTTTGGCTAGCCTGTCTGCGATCCTACTCTGACAAGGGACACTAGGGGACAGCAGACTCTAAGGAGGGAAAGCTAGGATGATTGGAGCAGGCTGGGCCTCAATGCTGACAAATGAAACAACTATGAGTGATGAGTAGCTTCCCATGATGCCAGCCCAACATCATGCTTCTGAGAAGGAATTCCTAACATGTGCCCATAATAGAGACTCCCTGAGCCAAGAGAGAATATGACATCATCATTCAACACATGCAGAGGCAGAAAACAATAGAACTCAGGAATTTCCCAAAGCAGAGAGAGAAGCTAGTGAATGGGATAGATCCCCCTCCAGGTCAGGACTTGAGTCGCTGCTTATGACACGGCCCAGTTTCACTCTTTATAAGATAAAAGCATATCCAGTTGTCCAACAAAAAAGCATTTCTCTCAAAACAGAAACCTCCTATACCAGTCCTGCATTCCTCTTGGTTCTTTTTATACTTGGTCATCAGGACTACCCTCTCAGAAAAGATTGGGGCAATGGGCAGTCTTTATGTGGCCCCTTACCTTCTCTGAGAGTACATGCTTGCCAGCAAAGTGCTCTCTTAAAAAAACAAAGATAAACGGCATGGATGCCATTTATTTATTATTATTATTATTTTATTATTAACTTATTATTATTAATGGATGCCATTATGCCATATCTTTTCACAGATCCATGTACAATTAATAACTTCCTTAAAAAACAAAACAAAAAAACACTAGAACAAGCTACCTCATTAAGTAGTTAATTCCCCACCACAAGAATTATTCAAAAAGAGGCTAGAGAGGGGTTTTGGGAAATGGTTTTGTGCTTCAGGAACACATTGCAACAGAAGGTTTAAAACCTTCTAAGACCCTAGGACTCTTCTGAAGTACAGGCAGCTTCCTATATAACTTAATATAGCAACACAGAACAAACAGATGTAACTTTTTTTTTAAACTATATATATATATATATATATATATATATATGGAAACCCACGTCAACTCATTCTATCAAGGAAAACTAATACTCTGCTAGAAAAGTGCTAGACTTAAAGACCACCTGACTAACATCCTCTATGGATTTCCCAAAGTAGACAAAGACAATTCCACATAGGTATGAGAGGAAACAGCCAAGAGCCTAGGTGTCCCATCTGCCATTCCAGTGAGAATGGGCCCATGCCCGCCCTCCTCACCCTAGCATAGGCCAGAGATCCATCCTTCAGTCTGAAGGTGGCACCAGCCTTTGCATAGAAGCCCTGAACAGGCACGTCATTCAACACAACTCCAATGAGATGGTGGCAGAGGCGAGTGATTGGGCGGCCAGCTTGCAGGAAGGAAGAGCGCAATGTTAGTCGGACGCACTTGGTACGTGGATGAACTGAGAGGATACAGGCCCTCACCTGTGAGGAGGATCAAGGAAAAAAAAATGCATTAAACAAGAAAGGAAGCAGAGCCAATCAAGCCACCTAGGCCAGACCTTCCAAAGAACCAAACTCTCAATGTCCCCACATGCACTCTCTGTGCAATCCACATGGCCCTAACCCATAGGTCCACAACAGTACTGTGTGCCTACAACTGACTAAAATGGCATTCCCAAGTAATGAGATGCTGGCTCAGGTGACAGGGTGTAACTAACTATGGCTGAGGAACACCACAATCACAGGAAGGATTCCCTACTCTGGCCATTGGTTAATCTCTGCTGAAGCCTCAGGTGATTACAAAGGCAGCATATTCAGAACCGAAGTCCACAATTCATTAATAAGGGTTCCCTCAAGCTATTACTATAACTGGCAGCAATATTATATTAAGTTATAGTTTTGGTCTTAATTATGACTGCCATAATGGAAAAAGATTCTGAGAAAGTCTGGCTTTCTGCTAAAACTCTTAAGTCTATATATAATTCAAACCTCTAAGATAAAAACAAATCATTCACGACAAGGAGTGCAAAGAAAATTGAGGCAAAGAGCAAAGTGGAGAGATGCTAGGATTTGGGACCGGAAAGACCAGAGTTCCAATCCTCCCTCAGACACACACATTAGCTGTCTGGACCTGGGCAAGATTTTCTCACCTACCCTGTTTTCTTAACGAGGATAAAATGGCACCTACCTCCTGTATGTTATTGAGGATATATAGAAAACATAATATATATTACACAATTATCAATTTTTATAATAGTTCTTCCTTTTAAAAATTCACCAGGATAAAGATAAGGAGAGAATAATCACAAATCAGAGTCACAAAATCAAGTCCTCAAGGTAACAGCTATTTTGTCTTCTTACTCAATCCATTATTCCAGAGGAGTTGACTCAGGTCAGAGACCTCTGGCCTCCAAAACTCCTGGTAATTATGATTGGCCACCTCACCCTAAAAGAGAAACAAAGGTAGCAGAAGGCAGTTGGGGACAAATCCTAGAAATTCTTACCATTTGGGTTTGGAAGTAATGTCCTGCCTTTTTAGAATCCAAGTGCATAAAGTCAACCAGTCCAGTGAAGGAAGAGAAGAAACTCAGGGTGAGACCATGAGGGGTCACCTGCAAAGAGAAGTAACAGCAAGTTTAAAGACAGAGCTCCTACATTTTACATCATAAATCAGCCAGAATCATTAAAAAAAAAAAAAAGAATCAATGTTGGAGGGCCTATGGGGAATTAAGACACATCAATATTCAGTCAGGGGAGGTAGGAAATAAGCCAACAACCATTCCAGAAGACAATTTGAATTTATGCAAAAAAAGTCACTAATAAGTTTATACCAAACCATCCCACAGCTGGATATAAAAGTGGTCAATTAAAAATTGCACAGCAATACTCTTTGTGGTAACAAAATTTCCTTTTCTTAGAAGTGATTCATCAATTTGGAAATGTGAAATGCTATATAAATTTAAGGGAAAAGTATACAACTTTATAATGAAAATAAGAAATTCAGAGTAACCTGGGAAGATTTATATATAATTGATATAGAATGAACAGGAAAATATTTACAGAAATAAAAACATAAACTGGAATACCACAATAAACTCAGATGAATAATAACCCATCTTGTTTAGGGAAAAGTGGAAAAAATAGACCCCTCTCTCTCAGTAGAAGCAAAGACTAGAAGTGCATAATGTTGCATGTAGTATCAGACTTATTTTTGGATTTTACTCAAATTTATTTAATTTGTTGCATGGCAGAATTTTTTTTTTTTTGCTCATTTTTTCTTTATTTCATCATAGGGTTCTTTTGTTCTCTGCTGTGCACTTTTTGAAACTTTGTTCTTTTCCTTCTTTTCATTCCCCCCCACACCTCCCCAACACAGACTATAGTTAAGTACAGATATGTTTAATAGATATATACACACACACATACATACATACATATTCATCAAGATCCTTAAATACATATATCCATATATACTTATAGACAGTGTGCACACACACATAGATTTACCCATATATAAACATGCATCTAAAACAATATTAGTATGGCTGACATATAATATAAATTTCTCTTTTAATTAAATCTTCAAACTTGACTGTCTAAAGTTAACAATTACTAGTCGTACTTTTTCCTAATAAATTCGACTCCTGATCTGTCATATTTATGCACATCTCCTCTTGGTGTTCCACCATTTTTATCTTGCTCCTTAACTTGCCTTGCTATTACTTAACCTCCCTCTACTCATGATCCCTTTCTTATCTTCTTTGTGTACAACTCTGACTTCCCTTCCTTCTTTATAGATTCTGAAGGTGCTATATATCCTTTCATGGTATATATGTAGTGTTTTCTATTTAACCCATTCCCAATTTCAGAACTATAGGTCCTCCTTCCTTTAATGCCTGAGTCTATTTTTCCTCTTTACCTCATTTGTATAAATTTTTTTGAGCTACCCAATTCCTGATGTCAATCACAGATGTATGGTATACATTTCTATTTGGAAAGCAATGTGTACAAGTAAAATTCCTTAAAATTAATCATGGATGTTGGCTTATATATTTTCTACTGAATTCTGGTTTGGTTGATAGAAAATGAAAATCTCCAAGTTCGTTGAATGCCCATTTTCCCATTGAATATTTTAGGATAAACTTACTGGATATATTTTTGGTCCCAGGCCTAATTCTTTTGATCATCAGTTATGATTCCAGTATGTGAGGTTCTTTACTGTGGCTGCTAAGTCCTGTAAAATTCTAATTGTAGCTCCAGCATATTCGCTTTTTTCCTTGTTTCTTGCAAAATTTTCTTTTATCTGGAGGTTACAAAATTTAGTAATTATATCCCCATGTTTTCCACAAAGGATCTCACTGAGGTGATGATTGGTGAATTTTTTCTAATTCTACTTTTTCTTCATGATCTATCACTCCAGAACCATTTTCTTAGAGTATTTCTTGCATTACTATATCAAGGTTCTTTTCTTAGAAGCAGCTTTCAGGTAGTCTAATTATTCTTATATTTTCTCTTCTTGATATGTTCTCCAGATCTGTTGTCTTTCTTATAAGACGTATCACTTTCTGTTCTATTTTGTTAATTCTTGGATCTCTCATAGCTTCACTGGCTTCACCTTGGTCAATTCTGATTTTCAAAGTGTTATTTTTGTCTAAAATTCTGTGTCTCCTTTTCTAGTTGGTTTTTCTTACATCGTTTCCTCCTCCCCCCCCCCCCCCCCGTCTCATTTGAGTTTTAAATTCTCTTTTGAGTTCTTCTATAAATTCTCTCTAGGCAGGAAGCCATTTACAGTTATTCTTTAGGGTAGAAGCAGCTATTCTTTTTTTTTTTTTTTTTAACTTCAGTGTTCTCCTCTGAAGTTGAACATCTTCCCTATTCGCATAGTAAGTTTCTATGTTTGGGTTCTTTCTTCACTTTGTTTCTTTTTTTTTTTTTTTAATGAGAAGTATCAGTATAAGCATTTCTAATCCTAGGTTTGGAAGGATGGTGCTGCTCCTGTCTTCCCTTCAGCTCTCTCTTCTGACCTAGAACCTCAAACCAAGAGCTGCCACCTCCTACAAGTGCCTGCAGCCAGCAGCATCCCTGTCCCACTGCCTCTGCACACACACTGGCGTGCCGATTCCTTCTTGCCCAGGGCCCAATCTCAGTAGCACAGCTGAGTTTGGCATTCCTGATCAGCCAAGATTCACTCAGTCTTCCCAAAACTCAGACCCTCCTCAAACTGTCTGTGAGGTCAAAGTCTCTGGTTCCTGGTGTGGCTCCAGCCCCAGGGGTCTTCACTTGGTGTTTCTGTAGAACTAGCTGGAGGGAGGTGTTTGCACTTCACATGGGTTCTGGTAAATCCCAGTCTGGGATCTTTCTTCAGATCTTGGGCTGTATCAGGAAGATCCCTATTCTGCCCCAAATCTTGATCTTTCACCAGTCTATATTCGCCCTGAGGCACAAATTTGTTCTGTTTGTAGGGAAAATCTGGAGAGCTTGAAATTTGCTGATATACACTGACATCTGCTCAGAATCTTCCCAAAGGAAGAGTTCAGTAAAGGGTGAGACTTGATATTGAGATTTTTTTTTTTAAATAAATAAATGCTATAAACTACATCTTCTATATCCCAGCAATTCACAACTAAATGTGGGGGTTGTGAAGTTATGATTTATTATCAGTAAATGTTTAATTTGTACACCTAATTTATGAACCTATATACTCAAGAGTCACATGAAAATTTCTTGGACAAAAAGGGATCATGAGTGGAAAAAGTTTAAGAAGCCACATTCTAGATAGAGGCCAATCTCTCCTCCAAAAAAGAAGTTTTTAAACTTTTGTATCACTGACCCTTTGGATAGTCCAGAGAAGCCCCTTCTCAGAAATGTTTTTAAGTGAAAATAGAAAATAAATCAATTATACTGAAATAGTTACCAAAGTATTTTTAAAAAACACTATCAAGTTCACAGATTACAGGTTTAGAGCCCCTGCTGTAAGATCTAAATAATCACACTCTGCCACAATAATAATAATAATAATAGCTAGAAATTCCCTAAAAGAGTATCAAGTCCAATCCTCTCATTTCATAGAGAAGGAAACTGAGGCTACAAGATCAATGATTTGCCCCTTCTAGGCTGCCCCTTCACTCCTAGAGGTAACAATGTGAGCACAACATCCAAACACTGATCCTCTCCTTGTACTGTAAGCACCACCCATTACCAGGATCCAATGGAGAAGATGCTCTAGGATGCTCTTGTTCAGATGAGGAGGATTCAGTCCCACTTTAAAAGAGCTCCCAGTCTAATGGGAACTTTGCTATACAATCACAGCAAGTGCTTAGGAACAGCACTACTCACCTAGAAAAGTGAACTATTTAGGACTAGTAGCCTGATTAAACAATCCCATGTGGGGATCTGATCAGCTTTGGTTTAACTGGCATCCTGTGGCTTACCTTCTGCACTTGAGCTTTAACCACCAGTCCTGGTAATAGGTTATCCAATGTCCAGTTTTGTTCCTCTGTAGCAATGGCCGCAGAAACAGCAGACTGTATTGTGGACAGAAGGACACTCCCCCCATTGCCTTTTACTTCTTCAATGAGGCAGTTCAGATACTGGCCCACACGCAGCTTAGTATCTGAAAGTGAAAAGTAATCCTCAAAGAGGAGCATTTTCCCTGTGACAAGAACCTGTTCTCTTGGGCCCAACTCTTGAAGGAGTTATTCCTTTGCCAGAAAAATCTAGTTTCCAGGGTCCAGTTACTATCCCAGGTTTATTTCCAATCAATCAATTAAGCAACATTTATTAAGGATACTTTCTGTATTGGGCACAGTGCTGGGACAGCAGCTACCTTTAAAAACCCCTATTCACAATGGATTTCATTTACACCTAGGAATTTCCTAGAAATAAAATTTATAATTAAAAACCGCCCCATTAAAATGAGGCCAAAAGCTGAAATCACAACTGCGAGTCCTCACAGAAGGCCAGGTGAGTGAAAAATTCTAATAAAAGACATTTCAGTAGGAACACCAAACAATGCGCACCTTTCTACCTAAGACCTTTTACATTCTCCAAGGCCTGGTTCAAATGCCATCTCACCTGCAAATTCCCCAATTCTCCTAGTCCCAAATGAGCTCCCTTGACCTCACATGGCACCAAATCTTTACCACAGTGCTCTTATCAGATTCCAATTGCCTCTGGCTGTTGTGCAATACCATATATCTTCCATTGCTAGACTGTAAGGTCCATTAGCATTTCCTTCCTCCTCCAGCCTCTGGGATGGTCTGGACATGTAGAAGAAAGTCCAGCCTCTAGGACAGTTCTTTACCCATAGTAAGTATTTAATAAAGGGCTGATGAATGGATGCATAAAAAAAAAAAAAAAATAAAGATCCACATTCCAGAATTTCTACAATGGGTTCCTATGCAGCCCATTTTAAACAAGTAATCTTTAAAAATGGGGCTAAATATAAAGTACATGGATATGTGTGCGCGCACATGTATGTATATATGAAAATATATATAAAGGGAAGCTAAACACACAGAAATTGCACACACCCCAGACTCCCTCCCCCTCACCTTTGTTCTTCTGTTTGACGTACTCCTGCTCTTTCTGCCAAGGCAGGAAAGCTTTGGTCCCCGTTACACCAATGTCCACCAGGTAACCATGGTCTTCCACACTGTGCACCGTGCCTGTGAGCAGCTACGAGAAAAGACAAGCCCATGTGCAGTCAGGATCGGCTGCTTCCCCCAGCCTCTACTCTCATTACACTCGTGCAGGGCACAGGGAAGGTCCCAGACCACCTACCATGCCTGGCTTCAGGGATGCAGGACTGAGCACCCTGTTGACATCCTTGGGGTTCAGGGACAGCTTGATGCTTTTCTTTGAGGCAGACGTAAGGTTGCTGACAACACAGCGCACGAGCAATCCTGGCGGGAATAACTCGGACAAGGGAGCCAGGTCCTACAAAACAAAGACAGAGAGACATTCTGAACCAAGTTGGGAAGCCCTGGGCCTGCTTCTCTCCTGAGCTCAAGACAAGCCTGTAAGTTGTCATCTTGCAAGATGCCTATCTGTACCATATTCTCCAATGGCATCACCAAATGGGCAAGTAAAGATGTCACAGATAAGTTACATTAGCTGGTCCTCCAAGAGGGCAATGCAAAGTGCTTATTCACTAGCAACATTTCAAACGAAGAAAGGCAAACTATCCACTGAATGGTGAAACAACTCTCCAAATAGAAAACAATAAAGAGATACACAAATTAAATCAATTGTAAGGTTTCATCTTACAAGCAGAAGATTGGCAAATATTGAGCAGCGAAGGGAAGATGGGCAGGGACTGACTTTTGGCCTCTTCTGGGTCTAGTTATTAGTGTGGTGTATGGCATGTAAAAAGCACTATATAAATGCCTCTTGACTAACTAATTGACTTATATGAACTGATACAAAATTAAATCAGAATCCCAAAACTAATTTACAAGATAATCACAATTAGCATTATTAAAGACTTCAGAACTCTGGTCAATGAAATGACCAATTGTGAGTTCTGAAGACAATGAAAGTAAATGTGAGAAACTATTACTATTATTCCTTTGCCCTGAATTCTCTTCCTTAACCCAAAGAAGAATTTTGAATTACAACTTGGAGAGCAGTCAGCATCCAGGGACTCTATCCAGCTCCCAACCAACCCAGGCCTAGAAAGAGGAAGTTCTGTTCATTTCCCCTTTACCTCCAGGGGCTCCTCCTGATCCAACTGTTCGTTCAATTTCTTGGTATAGGCATCAGAGATATTGGTTGCTTGCACATATCCCCAAAGGCCATTAGGCAGACTGATCACAAGCTCCAGATTATTTATCTCCTTCACACATCCCAGGAGCCGCATTCCCTCAGTCAGAGCCTGGAAAAACAGTGAATCACCTCATTGGGGGAGGAGGTAGGG
This sequence comes from Sminthopsis crassicaudata, assembly GCF_048593235.1. Taxonomy (NCBI): domain Eukaryota; kingdom Metazoa; phylum Chordata; class Mammalia; order Dasyuromorphia; family Dasyuridae; genus Sminthopsis; species Sminthopsis crassicaudata. The sequence continues at coordinate 578,916,379 of NC_133618.1, read as the reverse complement.
TTATGATACAACACTGAGTATGGAGACCTTAGTCCCCAGTAGTGACCCTGGGTTAAGTGACTTCCCCTCTCTGAATCTGTTTCCCCACTGATAAAAAAAAAAAAAAAAAAAAAAAAAAAAAAAAAGTAACTGGACTTGATGACTTCTAAAGTCCTTTTCTTCTCTAACATTCTTGACTCCACCAAAAAACCCTGGTGCTTTGGTGCATGAAACAGGTCAAGGACTATTCCGTTTGCTTCATAAACCTTACTGGATTAACATTACTCAATTTTGGGTAGCACCACTGCAGATACAACTGGCACTACTGGCAAGGGCAGTGACCTAAGAGTTCAGGAAGCCCACCTGCCTGCCAGTCACTGCCAACACACCTCAATCCTGAGGATTCCACAGGGCTCTGCTTCAGGTCTGCTGGTCTCCTTTTTTTCTATCTTTGACCTTTTATTTTTAGCACCTTGTTCTTGGCTCCTTTTCCTTTTTCGGGGTCCTTCCTCAGTAGGAACCTAGAAGAAATCCATCAAGACCCAGAGAAGTAAAGAAAAGAGAACAGAAGGCAATTCCCAACTCTTCCCGCTCCAATGGCAGTTCACTTGCTGCCCTAATCCTTGAACTTTAGGCCCTTGCTCTCCTTGTCTTTCCTACTATTTCTGAAGCTTGGCGCTCCTCACATCTCTCCCTGGTTCAAAAATGCGCAGGGAGTTTTCCATTCCCTCCAAGATTAAGTCCAAACTCTTATCATCTGGTTCCAACCTGTATTCCTTCTTTACTTCTTCCCATCTCCTACCCCCTTTATGTCCTGGAAACTACAGGTCAAACATTTGTCTTATGTCTCTGCCTAGAGACTCACCTGGCCCTTCTGTCAGAGAGCTTGTTTTGTCTTCTATCATCCTTATGGCACTTTCCTTAGTCTGCCTCATACCACAGCTAACTTGGTATATATTTTATTTCCTATTGGACTATGGTGCTTAATGGCAGGATCATTTCCTAGCTCTTATACTGCAAGCACAAGGCCTTGCTACAACAGGCAATGGGGAAAAATCTAGAGTTATACTATCAATCATTCCAAAAAATTTTTTACATGACTACTGCTGTGTATCAGGCCCTCTGCTACACATGGGAATTTTTGTGTACAAATTTGTGTGCACAAATACATATATAACACCCCCCCACCAAAAAAAGAAGGGAACTGGGCAGTGGGAGGCATCATATAACCCGTAGTATTTGGGGAGAATTTTGAAGTAAAGAAAGAATTCTATGAACTGGGAGTTAGGGGGAGAATTGTAGGTATGGGAGAGGGGGAAACAGCCACAGTCAGAGGAGGGAGGGCCCTGTTTAGATGGATGATTAAGAGAAAAAGAGCAATGTATGGTAAGGATGAAAGCAGAGTAGGGTTGTGAAGGACATAGTATCCAGAGTACCCCCATTTGATCCTGCAGGTAACAGGAAGGAGCGGCTCTGTGTGTAAACTGGACTGAAGAGGGAATAATCTTAGGCAAGAATGTGCAATAGGCCCAGGCTGGACTGCGTGACACCAGCTTTACATCTGCTTCTAGGCCTCCAGTTTCCCAGAACCTAACTCCCCGACAGTCTCACTTCACTTTATCCCTCCCCTTCCCCGAGAGCAGCGGGAGGGCTTACATCTGGAAGTATCTGAGAACCCCAGGGTGAGACCCCCTGGGCCTGGCCATTCAGCTGTTCTCGTACACACACCCATCTTACAAGGGATCTAAAGTCCAGTGTTCTTAAGAATTCTAGAGTCAAACTGTCACCGCCTGGGCCTCTCTGGCCACACAAGCCCCCCACTTACATCGAATAAATTGTCATGTTCCACCGGCTGCTGGGGGTTTTTTTCCCCGGGCGCTTTCTTTTTCGAGCCCCCTCGCGGGAAGCTGTCTTCCTGGGATGCCATGTCAGTCTCTTCAAGAGAAAAAGCACAGTGAATTACAGTGAAATATGATGAGCATCACAGGGCCCAACCCCTAAACAACCCAGCACCGCCCAGGCCACTTAAACCAGAAGCCGCAGTCAGAAAGGCAGTCCCGGGGAAGGGGGCGTGGTGACGGAGAGGACCGTTCTCTCCCGATTCTCAGGCCAGACTCTCGGCCCCGGCTCTTTCTGGCCACTCGGAGATCATGTGGTCCATTCCCCCGCACGCCGGGATGGGGGCAGGGACGGGGCCAGAGCCTGCAGAGCGACAGCCCCCGACCACGTCCAGGTGTCAATGTGCCGGGAGAGGGGGGGAACCCGAGCGCTTTCAGATACCCCGGAAAAATAAGCCAACGCGGAGGATTTTTATCTCCTGGGCGCTCTCCGCAGGCTGGTAAATAACCCCCCACGGGGCCGCTCTCCGAGGCACGGCTTTAAATACACAAATAACTCTGCTGAAGTAATGCTCAAAATGCGTTACTTAGAAAGCCCACAGGGCGACGCGCGTTAAGATGCCCGGATCGGGACCAACCCCTCCGTCGGCAAAGGAGAAGGCTGAAGCCCGGGGAAGGCCGCGTTAAAGGCTGGGAGCTGGGCCGGGATCTGGATCTCACTTACTTGTCCCGGGAGCCGGCGTCCGAACGGGGGGCCGGGGAACAGAGGCCAGAAGGGGAGCCCGGGAGAACTTCTCCCTAGCTACGGTTTTTCAGCTCAGCCCCACGTGGATCAGCGCGGCCAAGAAAGCACTTCCGGAAGCAAATCTGGCCGTCTGAAACTTCTTCCGCTCGTTTCTGGTAAAGGGGAGCGCGCCGGCGGAAGTGGGAGGGGGCGAGGGAAGAGGGGGCGGGAAATCAACAACGGATGGAGAAAGGCGTTCTAACGCCTACCAATCGACGACGAGAATTGCATTCCTCTGGTCCTATTAGCGGACGTCGAGGCAAGCTCTTCCGGGTCCGGGTCGGGGAAGGGGCTGTGGCCGCGGACAGTGAAGGGCAGCGGCTGCGCCGAATACATTGTAGGGTGAATAAATTGCGGACGACCCCGGACCTCTAACTTCTTTTTCCGGGCACTTCACACGGTGAGTCGAGAGTCCGTTGCACCGCGAAGTCTGCGGGAGTGATTTAATGGCTGATAGTCCGTCGCGCGGCCGAGGCGGAGACCGGCGGGCGGGAGGAGGTTTAGAGGAGAGTGAGGACGAAGGACGGACTCCTTGTTAAGCTGGTTCCCCGCCGTGTTTACAGCAACATGCACCCCTCTTCTTCCCCACCCCCGGTTTTTTTATTAAAGCAACCAAAAAAAGGGGGAGACAGGGCCGGAAAAGCGGGGGGAGGGGAAGCCCTAGGAATTGGAGCAGTGAAGAAGAAAAAAGAATGAGGACAGAGTCCTGCCAGATGTCAGAACTAGGGGGACCCTAGAACTAAGTGATCTGTAACCCAGAAGAAACAATGGGCTCTGGGGGGAGGGGGAGAAACGAGTCCTGGGTCACGTGTCGAGTGGTCAGGCTGGGCTTCCTTTGGTGCAGGAGAAGGGAAAGTCGGAGCCCCAGGAGGGAGTCGGAGTCCGGCCACCCGCTCATGTTTGTCTCTTAGCATTTTCTCCACAAGCAGGCGCTTAGGGCTCGCCCGAGTACAGGGAAGTAGGAGAGAAAGTGGCGAGGTATTCTGGAGAACGTTCGAGGCAGCCTAGTGGAAGAGTCTAGAAAACTGCTCCCTGACATTGGGAAAAGCCAGGGTCAAGGTCTGCCTCTGACACACCCTTCAGCCTGACCCTGGCCTGCCTCTGGGACCGGTTGTCGAAGACTATACATTAAAGGGGGGAGGGGGCGACCTGCATTGGCAGAGGAAGTTTCCCCGCTTGAGAATTCCATGTATCAGTGGAATTCTCCTCTGGTTCCTGTCTTTGCTCTAGAAAATTCAAAAATGTGATGTGGGTTTTCAGTGCCCTAAGATTCTATTTGAGAAGATGAGCGTAAAACAAAAAGATTCCACGTGGCTGTAGGTTTAGAGCTGGAGGGAACAATGTTATCTCCAGAGTCTGTAACATTAACAAAATCCCCAGCTCAGCAACAGAAAATTAAGTATCCAAAAGAAAATACAATATATCAATAGATTGTCTCCAACTACTTGAAAACATTGTACAACCTATAATTTAAGTTTACCAAAATCTCTAGCAAGAGCAGGATTAGAAACTTCATCTTATTTTCTTGCTGTATTGATTTAAGGCAAATTGTAGCGGTGCTTAGACAAGAGTCTGATATTTGCAGGCAGGAAAACCCATGTTTTAGCCCCACTTTTGCCATTTATAAACTTTGAACAAATTGTATTAACTTCTCTTAGTTTGTTTCATCAGACATAAAATAACTATAAAATTGTTTTGTAATTAACTATGCAGAGTTATTGCTTAATTTTTATGAGAGTCCTGTTCAATCATGTTCTATTCCTTGTGACTCTGTTTGGAATTTTCTTGGCAAAGATACTGGAATAATTTGCCATTTCTTCAGCTCATTTTGCAAGGCAAACCCTTGTCCAGGAACACACAATTTGTAAATGTTTGAGGTCAGATTTGAGTTCAGGTCCTGACTCCAAGGCCTGGTGCTCTATTTACTGTACCACCTAGCTGCTTAACAGGCAGGTAGGTAGGTGCAACCATCTCCATTTACTTGCCCAGAATCATACTCAATTAAGTAAAATATCTGAGTACTTGACTTTCTTAAAAAGCTGTTGTGAGGATCAAATTAGTAGCTTTTTAGGGCTGGGCATTTGCAAAGTAAGTATTGAAGTTACAAAGAAAGACAAAAACATACAGTTATGTATAAACATGAGATGTAAAATGCTTCATATATAAACATACTATAAAGTTGTGAGCTCTCATTTGGGTTGTAATGTTTTCCCTTCTCTACCCAAAAGAAGTAGATGTCTTAGGTACACCGATGCTAGAACTTCAGATGGGGGTAAAATGAGGCAGCAATGGATAAAGGGCTGCATTTGGAACCAGCAGGACAAGTAATCAAATCCTCCTTCATCAGAGATAAGTCATTTAACTATCAGTCTTCCAGTTTTCTAATTTATAGTGTTTTGCAAACTTTAAAGTGCTTTGTAAACGTTAGCTATTGTTAAGAAGTCCAGTACCAGAAAGGAGGAAGATGGCTGTTCAGTTGGTTGTTGTATTAAGTTACATTGCAAAAAATGTAATTTATTTTCACAATTCAGATTGTAGCCAAACCAATTAATTGTTGGATTTTTCTTCATATTTAGGATTTCAATTATGGCAGGTCCAGAATCTGACAGTCAGTATCAGTTCACTGGTTTTAAGAAATACTTCAATTCATACACCCTTACTGGCAGAAAGAATGTAAGTACTAAGTTGTGATTCTTTGGGCAAACCTATCTTAAAATAATTTTGGTATAACTTTGTTTTCTGGTTGATTTTATTCAGTACGTACTGGCCACTTATGGAGGAATCGCTTTGCTCATACTTTACTTTAAGACAAGATCTAAAAAAACTCCAGCTGTAAAGGAAACATAAATGGTAAGATATTGACATGGTGTGTGAAAGCACTTGTCTCTGAGCAACACAAATTCCACATTTTGGTTGTTGAGTTCTTTGCTTAGATGAGGGTTTCTGTAAGTAGGCCATGTTATTTGTGAAAAATGCCTAAAATAATAATAAAAAAGAGGATGTTACTATTTTCAAGAGTAATTTTCTCATTCTGGCTATTTTTAAGGGATTGAGGAATTTGAATTTTACCTCACTTACATATTTGGAAAAGTAGTAGTCTTAAAAATTTAAGCACATCCAGGTCTTTTCAACAATGCAGTGATTCAATGCAATCCCGAGAGACTAGGGATAGAAAATGCCAACCACATCCAGAGAGAATCATGGAAACTAAATGTGGATAGAAGCCTTATATTTTTACCTTTTTGTTGTTTTCTTTCTCATTTTTTTTCCCTTTTGATCTGATTTTTCTTGCACAACATGACAAATTTGGAAATGTCTATCAGATTGCTGGATATCTTGGGGAGAGGGAAGGAGAAAAATTTGGAACATAGTCTTATAAAAATGAATGTTAAACTATCTTTACATGTATTTAGGAAAATAAAATACTATTTAAAATTGTAAGCATAGTTTTGCTCTTTACCACTGTTAAACTTAGTTCTCTGCAAAAGTCTTAGTTTTTAATCATTATAAAACTGATGTCTCTAGAAAATACAGTTTAAGTCATAGGATTGTGTAGTTCCTTTTCTCAAGTAAATAATCCCCTGAATGTTTGGATAGTAACCGTGAATGAATGATAAAGTATCTGTGGCATTTATATTTTAATGTGCATTAATTGCAAAGGGTAGTCATTTTACATTTTGTTGGGTGGAATAAATATGTTCCTTTTTTGGGATATTCCATCTCTCTATACTTTCCAATACAATTCAAATCTTCCCAGTCTATATTAATCTTCACATCCACTTTTTCTTCCAAAGTTTATCTAGCATAGCTTGCATTTCTCATGCATTTATGTATTTTGAATTATATGTGTCATATCTACTCAATGGACCTTAAATTTTATAAGGGCAGATATCATGTTGTATCTTTCCTAGAAAAAGAATAGCTAACAGTGTTCTGTTCATACTAGATATTTAGCATTTATTAAATTAAATTCTCAACTTCTGTTTATATGTCCTTTTTCCAAAGTGAAGATTATTGAATCAGATGCTTAACATACTAATTTGCAAAGTAAATATTGAAGTTACAAAGAAAGACAAAAACATACAGTTATGTATAAACATGAGATGAAAATGCTTCATATATAAATATACTATAAAGTTGTGAGCTCTCATTTGGGTTGTAATGTTGTCTTTAAATTAGTATGTATATTCACATTTATGTTTTTGGTTTTTGCTTTTATAGGAGTCCCAATGTGTATGTGTGTGTATGTGTATACTTTTGTCCAACATCAAGTTCCCTGGCTGAAGGAAGATCTGCTGTCAATTTAGCATGTGATCTACAGTTCTTGAAATAAAACATGAACTCAGAAAAGTTGACTTGTTTTTATTTACAAGGTATCAAAAATATAAAAACTGTACAAAATACAACAAAGGCAGAAAACTGGCAGTGACTTGTCTGTCTAAATCTGCTTTTAGTTTCCCAAAGCAAGGCTCTGTATTGGAGGTAAGCAACTGAAATGTCTGCGTTTGACTTCAAGTGTATTATATTTTGTATATCAGCTAACTGAAACCAAAGTTTAGCTGAAGATCTTCTACCTCCCTCAAAAAAAGATTATTAGTTTACAAGGAGGGAACTAGGGAAACAGAGGAAGTCATTTCCCATGTGAATCAGTATTTTATTGTCATCTTCACATAAGAGAATTTCTTTATTTATTAATAGGAGCTGTTCCTTCACTGGCTTATGAAATTCTCAGATGCACTTACATTAGTTGCTCAGACCTTTGTAAATAGTGCAGTGAGATTTACTCATGAGGCCAGAGGTTTATTTAAATTAAGACTAGACCCCTGCTTATTTGATCTCAGTGAGCTGAGAACATATGTAATTAAGGTGAAAAACAGGAAACTATTATAAAGTAGGCAACAGATCTGTTGCTACTTATTGAAGTAATCAAATGCCAGACAGTGGCTAAATTTCATTTTTTTTTTCATATCAGGAATATATTCAGAAGAGTTCAACCAACCTAAACTTAGTGTTATATTGGACACTAAGGATTTGGAAGCTTGGAAGTGGGTAAAAATTACTTAAGTCAATAATTACAGGTTTTCTTTTTAAAAGAAAATAAATTAAGATGAAATTTGAACAGAGAATGCATAGTTTCCACATAATCCAAAGCATTGTTTTCTTTCTACAGCATCCATGCCTTGTATCCAACTCACAGAAATAGTTAAATATGCAATTGCTGTAGAACTATTGTCCAGTTTAGATTTCCAGGCAGCCTCCTTCCAGATCCTTTTAGATTAAGACACTTTTTGTGGCTTAAGTGTTCATCTTTGAGGTATTTTACTTTTTAGTATCTTTTATTTTTCCAGAGAGTGGCTTTCAAAAAGTCTTAATATAGATGATAGTTTATTGTGGACTATAAGCTCCTGCAGCTAAAACCAAGTTTCTTCGAGTAAAATGGAGATGTACAACTGGTGTTGACTTGGTCATGTAGGTTCCCAGTAATAAATCCTGTGAATTTTCAGGCAAGTTTATGTGTCCAGTGGCTGTAGTAAAATCATCAGTCTCTAAGTCCTCAAATGCTTTTATAGCATCCCATAAACGAACTGTGTTATCCATTGACCCTGTGGAAATAGTATATTAAGTCATCAACCAAATTCTGATGTTTTATAAAATACCATACTTCAAAGATGTATTCTGACGGAAGTGGATATCTTCAACATAAAGAAGAGAAGATCCAACTCACTTCCGGTTGATCAATGATGGACAGAAATAACTACACCCAGAGAAGGAACACTGGGAAGTGAATGTAAATTGTTAGCACTACTGTCTATCTACCCAGGTTACTTATACCTTCGGAATCTAATACTTAATGTGCAATAAGAAAATGTATTTACACACATATATTGTATCTAGGTTATATTGTAACATATGTAAAATGTATGGGATTGCCTGTCATCAAGGGGAGGGAGGGGATAATTTGGAAAAATGAATAGAAGGGATAATATTATTTAAAAAATTACTTATTCATATATACTGTGAAAAAAATTATAAATAAAAAAATAATAACCCATTTTGCAGAATAAAATAAAATACCATACTTCAGCACTTTTTTTTTAACAGTTTCTGATAAATGACTAATTATAAACAGTGTAAAATATCAAGTAGGATTGAGCCTAAAAGAATAATTAAATCACTAGGTTTGGAATTGCTCTGACAAGGTAAAGAATAAAGAGTTTTAAAAACTAATCAAGACACAGAATTACTTTTTAAACACACATCCTCCAACACTTTATTTCCAGTTCCTTACCTGATGCTAAAATTTCTCCATCTCTACTAAACTTGAGTGAACATACTGTGTCTGTATGACCTTTTAATTCTCCAACCATCAATCCATGTCCAATATCCCAAAGAAGTACCCTGCCATCTGTTGCTCCAGTAGCCAGGAATCTCCCATTGGGAGAAAATGCCAAAGAATGAATTGGTCCCTATAATGTAAAGAAAGACATGTGAACATTTAAAAAAAAAAAAAAAAAAAAAAGTCAAAGAACTAAGAAAAGGGGAATTAAATTTTGGACAAATTCCAATAATAGTACAAAGCGCTATTTGAATTCAGCAATAGTATATATTATTGTTCACTTAATGAAATTAGAACTATTTTTCTCTTATAAAGCAATATTTTGTTGATGGCTTTATTTAAGTTATAATTTACCTTGTGTCCAGTGAAGATTCTTACACAGTTCCCATTCAAGACATCCCATAACCTTACTGTTCTGTCTGCTGAACCCGTAGCAACATAGTTAGAGTTGGGATGAAATCGTGTACAATTCACATCTGCAAGGTGGCCAGCAAATATTCGTAAAGGCTGATAATGATCCGTAGCCCAAAGCCTTAACAGAAACAAAAGATCAGCTTTAAAACAGGTCCCTATTACTAGTATATTCTGCCATAAAAACAATAAAAATGTCTAAAATTAAAAATTTATTAAAATGTATGGCTGTCGAGGAAAAAGCAGATTTCTATTTTTAAAATTTATTGACAGTTATATACTAATTACTGTGGAGGGGAAGAAAAGAGAAGGAACCTTTCTCTGGAAGGAGGCTTCTTGAAAATCTACAGTTCTATAGCAATTGGATATATAACTTCTTTCTGTGAATTAAGTATGAAGTATGGAACCTATATTAAAAAAATGTTAACAGTGCTTTGGATCATTTGGAAATTACTTGTTTTTTCAAATTTCATCTTAACATTTTATTTAACTTATTTTATTTATTCAATATTTAATATATGGGCAAAATATGATGTGAATTTTATTTAGTTATCAATTTTTTAAATTAAAGCAGTGCTGCCTTTAATGTAACCACTGTGTTAAGGGAAATAAGTTGATCTGGTATAGCTCTAGGGTTTATGTATGGAAAAACTTCATATCAACCAGAGCTACCCATAAGTAGAATGTCCTGCCTCAGGGGAAGAGTATGGATTCTGTTCTGGTAAGAGACCTTTGAGGGAAGATTGGATATGTTATTTGTGGATTTTGTAGAAGGGACTCCTATTCTGGTACAGATTGGCCTAGATGACAAGTTATATGGTGGTTTTTCTCTTAATTCTGTATAGCCTAGAAAAGTAGTAGGTTTTCTTAACATGGTACACTAAAATGGTTTAACCATTCTGGGAAAAAAGTTAGAATCATGAGAAAGTTGATAGAAATGCTTCATCTTAACATTTTGATCCAGTTTTTCTAATACAAAGCATATCCTCCCACTAGGTCATTTTGTTATTGAAGAGGACAAAAATGACATCAATATATTAGAGTCAAGTTAGTGTGTCCAACTCAAACCAATGGGAGCTCAGAATGTTCTGCCACAGGTCAGACACAAATAGTTTCTATGAACATTTGGGGTAGTTCTCTTACTTTGGTATCTAGAGTTTTTTCTCCATGTAAACAAACCAAAAGTATTCACAGCAGCCCTTGTAGTCACAAGGCATTACAAATAAAGTAATGCTCATCAAATGAGGACTAGCTGAACAAATAGAGGAATGCCATAAACTAGGAAAAAGAAGAAATGTAGACCATTTGGGGAACTGTATGGACTATACAGAAATAAAGAGAACTAGAATAATTTATGATTATAATAATGCACATTTTGAAAAAAAAGTACTAAAAGAAGCCATACTTGAAGTAATCATAATGGCCTATTTCAGTTCCAAAGAACACACAATAAAATGTATCTTAAGAGATTGGGCAAGAGGTGGGAAGGAGGGAAGAGAATAAAAGCAGAATGTTGCATATACTCCAAATGGCACCTTTTAACATTTTTTTGTTACAGAAGAGCAAGGTGTGAAGAAGGGAGAGAAACTTAAGAAAATCTACTTTAAAAAATCAATAGGAACATTTTATTTTGTCCATATCAGAGTTCAACTTCTTTTTGCCCTACTCTACAAAAGATGTTGTTTCAGTATGAAATAACAGAAAAGAAAAGGGGCTTCACAGAATTGCAAGCAGTATATTCTCATTTAGATGCAACTCCTATTTCCATGTTAATTTTGAATTTATAAGTATAATTTATAAGTATGATTAATTCTAGCATAGTACAGTGACTAGAAATCACAAGATATATGTCAGTTTATCATTCTTTAAAATATGACTCAGTGCCATTTTAAAGTTTGTTGCTTGAAGGATACTGAATATTTATAAAACCATACATGGAAAAGTCTTGTTCCAATTAAAAATGCATCTTCCTCTTTGACAAGTAAAATTTATATTCTTACCTAGCTACTCTGTCATGTCCTCCTGACACAAAATAGTATCCATATGGAGAAAATTGTGTGTCCCACACTGGATAGTTGTGTCCTTTGTATCCAACCAAACAAGTGAATGTTTGAAGACTCCAAAGTCTAACGGTGCCATCTTCAGAGGAGGAAAGTAGGTAGTTTCTTAAAGGAAAAAAGAAAAAAAAAAAAGGATAAATGTGATTTCTATTGTAAGTGTAAATGAGGCTCCATTTTCTCCTAAGAATACAAAGAAATCAATGGATCTCTATGATCACTACAAATATTAATGTTAGGATGAGCTGTTAATAATTTGCTGGCTTTGTTTCTAGATAAAATAACAGAAACTCCCAAAGTGCTCAAGATTGAACACCCACCTTATTTGTAAACTCTGTATTAGGCATTATGGGCCAGAATAATTTTGGTAGTGTAAAAGCTTGCAAAGCACTTAAATTATTTTATATTATTTTTAACAAAAAACTGAAGTAAGTGCTGAGTTGAAATTTGCCGAGAGGCAAAAAGCTAACTTTGAAGATAGAATTCAAATCAAAGTTAGGTAGTTATATGCTAACACACAATTTCAGCTTGAACTTCAACACAGGGTTGGGAAGCTTTTTGTAAACCATAAAACACTTAAAGTGAGCTCTGTTTTTGCCAACATTTATAAAAATGCTAATTATGTTCTCATGTCACCTTAAATTAACTTAAATTCAAATTTTCAGAAAGTATTTTTATGGCTTAGCACTGAAAATACAGTATTATCCTTACCCAACCATAAGAAAACATAATCTTTAAGACATTTTATACATTAAGCAAACTCTTGCCCCTCAAAAATTTTAGTGACTAAGGGATTATTTTTTTGGAAGAGATCAGTGTATTCAAGTGAAAATTCTCAGCTAAGAATACATTGACTATATAATCTTATAAGATTATAACTTTATAGAATGCTCTCCTTATTCTTGGGGGAATAAACTTTAGTGATCCACCAGACATCTCTACAGAATAATGGCTTATCCTTCACATTTTTACAAATCGGGAAATGATCCTAGATAGCATAGGTACCTTATCTAAGAGTTAAAGTCATGATTCATACTCAAGTCCTCAGACTTCAAATCAAATATTGAATATTAATCCTTAATATTAGCTATTCAATGTTTCTTCCAAGTGGGCTTTTCTCCTGTTTTAATCATAACTCTTAAAATACAATTGAAGAAGTTTTCATCGATCTTCTGATTATAACAGGATGAAAGTCTCAATCATGTGCAATTATGTCCTTTACATTTATTTACAAGCTATTAGGTATCAATTCAAACAGCAGTAGACAGTGAGAGGTAGCTGAACCCAGTATGACCCATCAAATATTCAAAACAGAATCCCTAATTTAGAGAGTTTCATGTAGGAGAAAATGTTTCTATTAAGGTACTTTGCAACAAAGTGCTACATATCAGGATGATATATGACTGTTAGCCAGCCTTTCCAAAAAAAAATGAAAAGGGATGAGATCATGTTGAATTTTCAAACAAGTTAATTTGCTTTGCATGTTTCTCATGACAACTTTTGAAGAGCCCTCTTCAGGAGGTTTTTTTTTGTACTGGGGTCCTGAAGTAAGTTAACAAAATGCAAGATCCTTAAATATAATCATGAATATGTATAATTTTAAAACTTTTCAATAATATCTTAATTTGCATAATGCAGCTTTAGAAAATATTCTGTCCAGTCACAATATGATGCTATCATATATCATACCTCTTCTGCTTTTCATATTTTACCTGTCAGGACTGAAGCTTGCCCCATAAACAGGTCCACTGTGACCATATAAAATCTTCAATTCACTTGCTGTTTTTTCATCCATGATTCTTTCTAAAACATCATCTGATTCTTTATCTATAAGGCTGAGATCTAGAAAAAATTCCAGATAGCAATAATTTAAATGACACTTGCAAAAAATTACACATCATAATTTAACAGAATATATCACTCATCTAAACAATTAAGGGTTTTATTCTTTATCTCATTCTTTAAGACTTTTGTCCAGTATTTTATACTAAAATATTACTAGTAGAAACCAGTTTCCCTTAAAATGAGGCTTTGCTCTAATTTATTATTTTCTTTCATTTTGAAATCATCTCTTTTTGTATGTGAAATGAAAACCCTTAGCCAAATTTTTCACATGATACTCTGGTGTTAAACATTCAAAGGATGTAGGGGAAAATCACTTGTATCTTAGAAGCTGAAACAAAACCAACTGGAATAGAAGTTTATGGCAATCACTTTTAAGATCAAAAAGTAGTGTGCTTTATGGATTTCTAGTAAATGAAAAAAAAAATCATTTCTATTACCTGTTGCTGTCTTCACACTACGAAGTTTTTTGGGAGTCACAGACCATACTCTAACAGTGGAGTCAGCAAAACCTCCTGCAATCAGACTGGAATCATCAGTGACATCAACTGCAGTGAGACCCTGTCAGTAAAAGGGAAGGAAGTTTTAATAGGAAATCATACCACAGATAATATACTCATTTTATACTGAAAAAAAATATTAAGTTCCTACTATATGCCATGCATTATACTGGGGAAGGGAGAGTGCCGAGGGCACCAAAAATTAGACAAGATGCCTGCTGTCAAAGAGTTTCCAATTTAGAAAGGCAATTAGATACATGTATCTCCTCTCTGCATGTCCAACAGAACTCACCTTTCTCCCAAATCCACTCTTCTTCCAAATTTCTCTCTTTCTGTCAAAGTCCCCATCACTCTTCTGGTCTTCCAGATTTGCAATCTTAGCCTTATCTTCAGTTCCTCCCTCCACATATTCAATACCTTGGCAAATCTTACCAGTTTCTTCCTCCTCAAAAATCTTTTGGATATGATTCCTCTCTGCTCACACAATCACCACCTTAGTCTGAGCTCATCTCATTTCTAACCTGGGCTCCTGCTCTGGCTTCCTAATGGGTCTACTTGCTTAAACTCCTCCCTCGCTCCCCCTTTCCCATCTTCTGCACAATTAATCAATTGACAAGTACTTTTTTAAGAACAGGGGATACAAAGAAAAGGAGAAAACAGTTCTCTGCCCTCAAGGAGTTTACATCTGAAGACAGACAAGGTATAGAGAGCATTCCACTTCTGGGGGACAGCCAGCAGGGACATGCTTGGCCAGGCAACATCGTCATGTTTGTGACCTCTGAGGATCAACTGACAGACTATCTGAGACTAAGCTCACCAAGTCACTACTCCCCTACTCAGGAAATTCTAGTAGTTCCCTATTGCTTCTATAATCAAATGTCAACTTTCCTGTTAAACTTTTAAAGCCCCTTACAACCTAGCCCAACCCACTTTTCTGACCTCATGTTACTCCTTCTTTCCTTTATCCTTCAATCAAATCGACCTTTGTCTAGTTCTCACAAATGGCACTCACACCTCTGTACTGACTGTCCCCATGTCTAGAACGAATTCACTTTTTCCTCACTTCACCTCAAACCCCTCACTTCCTCCAAGAAGCAGCTCAAGGACCACTCTCTACAATAATAAGCTTTCCTAATAATGTGCTGTCCCCTTTTAGGTCTTCTATCTCCCTTGAACTATCCTATATATACTAGTCTCCCTTGATAGAATGTAAACACCTTATGAGTAGGGATCTTTCATTTTCTGCATTTGTATCTTCAGCACCTGGCACCCAGTGGGTGCTAAACAAATGCTTGTTGACTGACTGCTACACAGATAATATAAAGCAGAATGACAGGGACATAAGAGGAGTATAAAAATGTTATCAAGTGGTATTTTATATATCTGGAAAAGAACCACCACAATTAAATCTTTGAAAACAAATGATCAAAACACAATGGCTGCTATCTTATTAAGTTTGAGAATGCATGAGAGAGAATTCTCCCATGATTAAAAAAAATGGGGGGACAGGTAGGTGGCAAAGTGATAGAGCACTGGTCCTGGAGTCAGGAGGACCTGAGTTCATATTCAGTGTCAGGAACTTGTGTGACCCTGGGCAAATAATTTAACCCTGACTACCTACCAAAAAAGAAAAAAAAGCAAAGTTGGATAAAACCCCACTGTCTCAAAGCAATCAATATAACTGAATAGCCATCAAGGTGATCTTTCACCACCTTCCACCTACCTCTCTCCTTTCACTTTTAATTTTAAGTCATTTACGTTTGGCCTGAAGTGCAAAATTAACAGTAATTTTTGTAATAAACACACAAAGAAAATTTAAGCACAGTACTGTATAATTTCAAGTATAAACTTTTAAACTTATATAGTTTATATAAACTACAGAAACTTCCCAAGCCTAGCAGAACAAAATCGTGGTGCTTTCTCAAAAGTTCACATAATTTTAGAGGATTCTACTGATTGAATTTAATAATAAATTTTCATTTAAGTGTGATGCTGCAAATCATCAAAAACTTTCTAAGGAATGGAAGCCTATCTATCTTTTCTAAGTGCTATCTTTAATGAAATCATTCATATGTTAAGTCAAACAGTAAAGTTATATCTTCCCCCTCCAAAACCAATTATTAGGCTTATTTTAATTATATTTCACAGGCAGTTTTTCAAAATCAGTTCAAACTATTGTATCCTAAATTTCCATGAATATTTTACCAACCTGATATGCATTAAGGAATGTATAGAAACAGATGGAAGGTAAACAATCTGGACCAAGGCGCACACGTTTCGTGGTTTCTTTCATATTCATTATCTTATCCAACTTATCTGAATCTTTCAATTCAGGAAGAGGAATTCTATTTTAAAAAAAACAACAAAATAGCTTGTCAAATAATGCTTTGATAATGGCAGATATAAGTGCCCTCATGGGAAAGCCCATTTAGTTGACAAAGTTCCTTTCTAACCTGTTTTGAGGTGGAGCATTAGGATCTTGTTTTTTGCTTTTAGATCCCATACTATCTTTTTTAGGTTTCTTTTTTTTGGGCTTTCCTTCCTCATTCTCCCCTTCTTCGTCTTCATCATCCAAAGGAACTTCAATTTCTGGTTCTTTTAATAAGCCAAAAAAGACCTACAAATCAAAAGAGCAAATATTTCAAAAATATGTATGCTTTCAGGCATTTCTAATGCACTTTCCCACTAATGCACAGTGAAGTAAGATGCTGATAAGATGATTGGTGTTTAAAACAAATTATGTATACCCATTCTTTAGAAAACAAAACCCCTGTCACTTCAATGTCACTTTATTATGTAGCCCCAGCTACTCTCAAATTTAGCATAGTGCCCAGCACACAGCAGGTGCTTAATAAATGCTTATTGACAAATTGATTGGTTAAAAGAATGTGTAAACTGATCCATTGGAAATGGTCCTGACTCTGATTCTCTGCATGATACGTGTCCCAGGACTGGGCCCATACCTTTGCCTTATTTGCCTCTCGCTTTGCCTCTCCGGCCAAACTTCCCACCATAGCATCTATCTGTTGCTTACTCCGAGGCATCCCATCGAAGATGTCAATGTACAGGTGCTCCTGGACTATGTTCCATATTTGGTTATTCTGTTTCTCCTGGAGGTGTCTTTTCAAGAGTTGATAAGAGTCCCGGGAAATGCGCAACACAAATTTACTTGTTCGAAAGTCCAACATGGTCTCATTCCCTTTCATGTGCTCCTTTTTGGTAAGGCTAGATAACACTCGAAGGTCATCCTGATAATAACATTCCTGATCGCCATGAAACCTAATTCAATTTTTAAAAGATTAATTTTAATAACTAGTTTTTTCTTCATTATAATTATAGTATTTACCTTCCTCCCATATATCCTAAAGTAATGCTGCTGCCCCTTTAAAGCACATCTGCTAAACAGGGATTAACACAGTGTATTAAGAAATTAATTTCATCTTAACTTATTCTAATTCAGTTCTTAAATTCAGCCATTAAGACTTTATAATAAGCATTTCATCTATTAATGAAATGAACAACACAAGAGAAGTAAATAATATATATTATTAAACCTAAGAGGGGCAGACTTGGTATAAACACCCTAGTCTCCTGTAAGGCTAAGTAATCCACCAGCCTCAGCCTCTTGGGTGGCTGGGATCACAGTTGTCTTCATAACAAGGAAGGGGAAGGAAATTTTAAACAATTAAGATATAGTAGCTAACTTTTTTGAGCTTAAAATATAGTAGGAAGCAAAGAATTGCATATAGAAAGTTCACTTCAAAGGATCCTTCTAGGTCTGAAATTTTATGATATAGAAATATTATTCAATGGAATACTAATAACATAGTAATTATAGGGAAAAATAGAATAGAATAGTATATAATAAGTATAAAGTACCATATGAGATCAGAGGAAGTAAAGAGAATTTCTGAAAAGAATGTTTGAGAAAGGGGCTGAGGAAGGCTTTCCAGAAATAGACATCTTCAGGAAGTCAATATTCCAAGAAGCAAAAAAGGGATTGGTGGGTAGGGGGATGACAACAAACATTCTACATATAAAATAATGGTGCATATATGGGACAAAGAATAATTCAATTGGGCTATAGTGTTAACACATTGCTTTGAAATGAATTGGAAGTGAATTATGAGCGATGAGATCTGAAAGATAAAGAGGTGCTGGATTTTAGGTGACTTTTAATAGCTAACTGGAGAGTGGGCTTTACAGGCAGTGTAGAGCTATTAATTTTCAGCAGAGGACTAACAGGAGCAGATCTATGCAAACATAAGTCTGGTAGCAATGTGAGGAATGGGCAAAACAAGAAACTGAAGGTGGGTAGGAAGATCAGCAGTCCAAGCAGGTGGTAACAAAAGGACTGCCCTTGGGAAATGGCAATAGAGCTAGAAAGGAAATCAGGATCCAGAGGTAGAGATTAGGTCATACAGAACAATCCCCCTATCTTAGAGTGAAGAGACTAAAATGCCATGAGGATCAATGACTAGGTCATGGTTTTACAAGTCCTGAGAAGCAGAGCAGGGTTCAAAAGGAGTGCCCTATTTTATGACAGCTGTATCTAAAGGACTGGGTAATTGATTAGACATGACAGGAAAGGAAGAAGAGTCAAGACAACACCACAAGGTTTCAAGCACTGTTGGCTGGGTGAATGGTAGGGCCAGGATTGTAGGGAAGTAGTGGGCTTGGGGAAATAAATTCTGTCTTGGACAAAGTTGACTTTGGAATACCAAGAGAACATTTGTTTGTTAATGATACATCATTTTCTTCTTATGAACTATCAGTTGGTCTCTGACGTTTTAATCTCCTGAGCAAATGAATGGAGACTGAGCATTCAGTTCAGGGCCAGACCCTGAGTGTACCATCAATATTTGCACTCTGGGGTCCAAAAAAAGTACTGGCAAATACAAATATAAAGCATGGAATGAGAGTCTCTTATTCTGTTCATTTACCCAGAAGAACTTTAGGAGGATGGAAACAAGAAGTAATTTCTTATTAATTGGAGTAAAATAAAAATAAATTCTTGGATGTAAGCCACTGGAGATTAACTTTCTTCTACATATTCAGTCATGCTACACTATTTTATAATAAAAACAGAAAGAAATATATACTTTTGAGAGGAATCCTGGTGAAGGGCTAAGAGATCTAGACCAAAAGTCAGGAGATTTGAGTTCCAATTCTAATCCTGCTACTAGTTAATGATATTTGTGACACTTGTAAAGTCATTTAAATCATCTGGGTCTCCTATTTACTATGTAATTAGAAAGAGGGTGAGCTGGGTCACTTCATACAGTCCTTGTAGCTCTGAAATTTTGTAATTCTACAACATTATACATGGACAACTTCAGTACAAGGATATTCACATACTTTTCAAAGAATGATTTTGCTTCATTTTCATGCTGATTGTAGACTAATTCCAAGTACATATGTACAAATAGAGGATAAAATAACTGAGATAATTCTGCTCGATGACAGTCCAAGGAACATTCAATGAAATGTTTCAGTCCACTGTAGTACTCTTCATACATTGCTGGATCCCCTTGTTGATTGTAGGCAGACAACACTGCACTGACATCAGGCTGATCTTCTACAGCAACTACTCCAACTACAAAAAGGAAAAAAAATACTTCAGGGAGAATGAAACACTACAAAACCTTTAGCATAATATCTAGGAGTGAAACATAACTCACATCCATTCCCATCCTTCTCTTCCTCTCCCCTGACTGACAAAAGAATTAGAACTTGTTTCTAGGTCTCTTCATATTGCCACATTCATCTTCCACCTTGTATTTCTGTGGCGACTATCAAATAATGCAAAACCAAATAGCAAAAATAATTAATAATTTTTCTGAGCAATTTCATTTAAAAAATGTGATTTCACCATTCTTTAAATGATCATAGCACTCTCTATCACTCATATAGATCCAATATGCCTGGCACATAAAGTCCTTCATGATCTGGCTCCAGCCTATCCTTCAAGATTTATTTCATGTTATATTCTTTATGCATTCTACATTCCAGTCAGACTGGTTTCTGAACTATCTCGGCAATTCAGCATTCCATCTTCCATCCCAGGGCCTGGAATGAACTTCTTTACCTCCATCTTTTAGAATCCTTGGCTTGTTTCAGTTCAACTTGGTATATTCTACTTGATGCCTGTCTTAATCTCTGTAGTTTTTAATATTTTCTCTCTTCTCAAATAATTTTAAGACTTATTTATCTATTCTTTATTGAATTCCCCTCCCACTCCCCCAGAATGTAAACCTCTTAAAGGCAAGGACTATGTTATATGTGTGTGTAAGAGAGAGAAGGGGGAGGTGAGGGAAAGGAAGAAGAGGAGGAAAGTACTTCAAACAGTGCCTTCAACATAGTAGATGATTAATAAATGTTTAATTTAATATTCTTTTTCGTGGTCTTCTCAAAACCTAACAAGTCCTAACATACGTAGGTAATAAAATGTTATCTAAATTAAATTGAAAAAAATTTTTTTATCAATCAACAACAATGATTTAAATGACTAGGTGGTGTTAAGCACTGGGGATATGAGTACAAAGAATGAAACAATATTTGCAAGAAGTTTACTTTAATACCTAATTTAATGACTATGTTACTCTCTTTGGTAAAGAACAAAGACCAAAAATATATGTCCTTTTAATTTCCATACAGCAAAGCTATGCAATGACAACTTTTTCAGAAAAAAAAATCATAGTTTATCTCTTGAAGACTTAATATAGTTTTTTATACAACATACATAGTAATGTATGACTATTAAAAGAGCTGATTAGGGGCAGCTAGGAAGAGCAGTAAATAAAGTAACAGACCTAGAGTTGGGAGGACCTGAATTAATTCCAGCCTCAGATACTTACTAGCTGAGTGACCCTGGACAAATCACTTAATTCTGACTGTTTTACTATTCCTCTCGCCCCAACAATAAAAGCAACTTCCAAAAAAATAATTTATCAACTGCACAGAATTCATAAATTTCCCCTTTATGACCCTGAGTAAATCACTTTTGTTCTCCAAGCCTTATTTTTCAGATCTATAAATAAGGGGGCTGGACTCTTCAATATTTCTTTCAGCTCTAAATTCCATGATTTGTATGATTCTAAATTAGCCTGATAAAGGAACAAAATACTAATGTCACTTGAAACCACTATTTATATTAAAAGTCACTGCTATCTATCCAGGATCCCTAAGGATTAAATTAGTCTGGATGATTTACATCTTCAAAAACCAAAGCTTTTTTTTTTTTTTCTCATAAATTAGTCTGGATGGTTTACATCTTCAAGAACCAAAGCTTTTTTTTTTTTTTCCTCAATAATTTTTTGAATATAATGTAATTTGACCTTTTCTTCATTACTAAGAGTCATCATTATAAATATTAATTGCTATACTAGGCAATATAGTAATACCTTGGGACCTATTAAGATATGGAATTCAATTCAATAAGAATTTATTAAGTGCCTAATATGTACAAGGTGCTGGAGACTAAAAAGAAAAAAATTAAATAGTCCTTGCCTTCAAGGAGCATGCATTCTTGGAGGAAGGAGAATATAATACTTACACAGAAAGGAAAGTAAATACTACACACACACACACACACACACACACACACAGAGTAATATTAAACAGGAAAGAGTGGTTTATTCTAGTTCTTATATTTACATACTACAACTTCTCTTTCCACTATTGTCACTTTTTATTACTGATAGCCTCAACCTTATAATATTCAATTTCTCATCTGGAAACTAAACAAGTAAACAGAATTATATGTAAAATACAAGCAGAATTTTTTACATTGGTTTTGAGATATCTATTTTAGCAACTATTTTTGCCTACTTCTTATGTCTTAGTGTGATAGGAATAGGTAAGATTTCCAGAGAGAGAGTTCCAGACAAGTAAGCTACTAAAAGCTTTGCTCTTTTACACTACAGGTTGTGTTTAGTGCTATATAAATACTTCTTTTCCCTTCTCCTTTAAGTTAATAAAAGAGCCAACTTCTAAAGTCTACCATATGTACAGGAATCATTCCTAAAATGTCACATCCTTCCCCCCGCCCCCCCCAAAAAAAACCTTCAAAATTTTCCCGTCTTCTTTTTCTGCTCTTCTCTGCCAGTCTCCTTGGTCCAGCCAGGCTGGTCTGCCAAATACTAGGTAATTTTTGTTTGAAGTTGCTATTCTTCCCCCTCTCATTCACCTAGATCATACTTAAACTTCAAGGTCCAGCTCAAATCTGACCTTTACCAGATCTTCCCAGCCCTTATTCAATATCACAGTGTGAATTCCTGTATCACCAATTTCCTATAACACTAATTTTGCACAGTCACATACCATGTCAGTCAGTTAATATTTATTAAGACCCCACAATATATGTCAGGAACTGTGCTAAGTACTGAGAGAGAAAGGAAAAAGACAAGGAGCTCACAACCTAAAGAGAGAAAAAATGTGTCAACAATATATACAAACAAACCACAATTTCTTAAATTGTAGTTCAGTCATGTAACTGAATGTGGGAATCATGAAATTATGATGTTAACAATAAATGTTTGATTTGTATTCCTGTTTTATATGCTTACATAATACCAGGGTCATGTAAAAACATCTTGTTTGAAAAGGAGTTGCTAGTGGAAAAGGTTTAAGAAGCCCTACTTTAGAGTACAAATCAGAGATAATCAAAAGAAAGAAGGCACTAGAATTAAGGGGACTAGGTAAAGATTTCCTGCAGAAGGTGGAATTTGGAAGCCAGGAGTCTGTGATTGGGCTTGTAGAAAGCTGACATCCACATCTGTGCTCATAACCCTACACATCTATCCATTCATCTATTCATCCCATCAATTTTTCCACTCTTCCATCCATCCATCAGACTCTCCATTCTTCCACTCATTTATTAGTTAAACCAGCCATCCTTCCATCCATTCTTCCACTCATCCTTTCATTTATGCATCCATTCACCTATCCATTCTTCCACTCGTCCATCCGCCAGTCTAACCATTCATCCATCCACCCTTCTGCCTTGTTCATGCTTCCACCTATTCACCCATCCCTCCATCCATTCATATTCTATTCTTCCATCCATCCATCCATCTTTCCGTCTGTCCCTTCTTCCATCCATCATCCATCCACATCAGTCCACCAGTGCATCCATCCATTCGCCCGCCGCCCGCTGCGTATCCCCACGGGCGGGCGGGCAAGGACAGCGCTAGGCTCCAGAAGGAGGCTGTGCCCACGCGCTGGGCGCGCTCCGGAAAGGGGGCGGGCTGCGGCCGGAGAGGCGGGCCCAGGAAATTCAAACCAAACCCGCAGACGAGCGGGGCCGGCAGCCCCAGACAGCTAGCCGGGCATCCCCGCCGCGCCCCGGGGACCCTCTGACCCACCTTTGGCAGGAGCGACCGCGGTCGGAGCGGCCCCCGAGCTCCCCGTGCCGGCCCCTGAGGCACCGGGGCCCGCGGACGCAGGGCAGGCGCCGGGGCCGGGGCCAGAGCCCGAGCCGGGGCCCGGGCCGGTGGGTCCGGCGGCGGCGGCGGCGGCCACCCGGCTCAGCAGCGCGCTAGTGGCCTCGGCCCCGGGTCCGTCCACCTCCCCTTGGGCGCCAGCTCCCGCCGCCTCCTCCAGCAGCCGGGCCTCGCGCCGCAGAATCTCCTCAGACTCGCGTAGGTTGCTCCGCCGCAGGAACTGCAGCACGGCCAGCAGGGTCTGCCGGTCCTGAGAGGCCATGCCCTCGGCAGCCTCTGCCGGAGCCCCGGCCGCGCCCCCCGGGGCTGCTGTCGCCGCCGCCGCCGCAGCAGCAGCAGCAGCTGCCGGAGCAGGCACGGCGGGCTTCGGGGTCCCGCCATCGCCGCCCGCTGAGGACGCCGCGACACCACCGCCTCCGCCTCCGCCTCCGTTGTGGCTGCTGTTGTGGCTGCCCCCGCTGCCCTCGCCTGGACAGTCGCCCGGCTGCGTGGCAGGGAGCGCAGGAGGTCCCTCCGGATCAGGCTTGATCACCACCTCCGTCTGCTCCTCTGCCAGCGCCGCCATCTTGCAGCCGAGCTCCCCAGACGGCCGCTAAGTGTGGCCACCTTTCCGTCGCTGCGAGGGCGGGGTGGAGGACGCTTTGCGACAATACAGTGAGGTGGTTTACGGCAGCCGTGGAGCAGCCGGGGGCGGAAATATCTGGGGACGGAAGAATGCTGCTTGGGAAGGGGCAGGTGACCAAACGGCACTTTCGTAGTCCGCTATAAGCACTGGCATTATTCCTGACATCTAACCAGGAACGAGGCACAAAAAAGGCTCCTCTCGGCCTCCCTGCCGCGGAGAAGGAAGCCTTGTCCGCTTGGACCGGGGGACGAAAGAAGGGGGCAGGAGTGCACCTCTGACCTTCCTTTTAGCCCCTTTTCTTTCGTCTCCTTTCCAGTGTCTAGAGCACGCAAGAAGGGACGTGCACGTGTTTTTCGTTTCTTTAGGTTTGCATCATTTTCATTTGCGAACATAGATTCCTCTCTCCTGGAAAGCCACCAGGTATAAAAACACAAAAAAAGTTTAAGAAGTTAGGCAAATGTAACATTACCCATGCATATATCTGGTAAATAAAAACTATTTTTAAAAAAGTTAAGCAAAACTAAGCATCTAGTCTGATGTTCCATAGCCATAATTCTGACGTCTGCAAAGAAGAGAAGGGAGATAGGGTCTCTTAGCTCTTGGGGTCACCGTAAGTCATACCGCACAGTTAGAGTTACACTACGAAGTCAAGGAGGATATCACCGGAATCGCTTATCTAATGGACCTCTAATAGAACTGGGAGCAAGCGCGCTCTGGCCCCATAGGAAGCGGCACATGTTCTGACTCCTTACTGAAGGAAGTACTCTGGTTTGTCAAATTTCCAGTGCCGGGGGCCGAGTCACTCTCTTTAACGCATAAATAATCTGCAGCGTGCCTGGCTTCTTCGGGCAGTGCGCAGCAAGGACTGGCACTTTTTGCAGCAGGGGGCTCCGCATAGAGGATCTTTTCTTTCTTAAAATCATTTTTCGTTTTGGCAAGAATAGCTTCAATCTTTAACTCTATGATCCCAAATCTGTTCTCTTCACTCTTGACTTCTGAACCACAAGATAGAGCCAAATAAGGCTCTATCTGAGGCCGCCTCAACTCAGTCTTTCCCCCCCCCCCAGGCTGGGGTTAAGTGACTTGCCCAGGGTCACACAGCTAGACAGTGTTAAGTGTCCGAGACCACATTTGAACTCGGGTCCTCCTGACTTCAGGGCTGGTGTTCTATCCACTGCGCCCCCTAGCTGCCCCTCAACTCAGTCTTAATTTATGTAAATGAAATGAATCTTCCTCTGCGACCCAAGGCTAGCTCACCACAACCCCACTCCTTATTCAAAGCCAGTTCCTTCTTTTGTAAAATTAAGACGTTGAACTAGAAAAGATCTCTAAGGGCTTTTCTAGCCTTAACAAGCTACTGTCTAACAGAAGGCCTTTGGTTTCAAGCCCCTGTTTCCCCTGTATTTTTACTGTAAGTTATCACACTATCCCTACGGAATCCCCTGCAATCAAGCTTCTTAAATGCCAAGTATTAAAAAACAAGTAACCTTAGCATCTAGTAATAAAGATTAATTAGTTTAAATAGAAAATTACCAAATGGCTCCATTCTTGCGGAGGAGGAGAGTCTCCTTACGCATCTACCTTCAGTTTCCTGGATATCTCCATGTTTTCCACCATCCCACTCTCCAGATGAGGGGCCTTACCTCAGCTTACTAATGTTTTAGTATAAAACTTCCTAGTCATAAATCTGGGCCATTAGATTCTAGGGTATCCCAGACTAAGAAAAAAGTATTTGTGGAGTGGACTTAAAACAATGTTTCTTAAAAAGTGGTGCTACAAAATATAATATCAACTAAAAGAACAGATTGGGGGTGGAAAAGGGAGGATTCAGTAACGCCATCTCATCTAAATTGAAAAGAGAAGAGTATTGGAAGAGAGAAAAGAAACCGGGATTTTCTTTCTTTTCCTCATAGCTAAGTAGGAAAAGTGTTTTGCATGACTTCCGCATAGGATCGATATAAAATTGCTTGATTCTTCAAGGATGGGAGTTGGGGAGTAAGCTTGATAGAGGTGGGAATTTGGAACTCAAAACTTTCAAAAATAAATGTTAAAATTTTTTATAGGTAACTGGGAAATAAAATATATTTTAAAGAGAAACTGAAAATGAACTTAACGCGGTTTATTGGGTAATAAAGTGGATTAGAAAATTAAGTATTTATTAAGCACTTATTGAGGCAAAAAACAGTCCCAGCCCTTCTGGAATTCTCATTTTTATACCATGGACCAAGGTTCCAGGGCTTTTAGATGAATGCAGAGCTCTTTCTACTAACATTTTTCAAATTTTGGTGTGGTTTCTTTAAGGAGGTGTGGGTCATGAGCCCCGCCCTCCTCACCTGCTCTCCATCACCCCGCCCTAGCCTGAATAGGCGGGGGCGGGGAGGAGAAAGACTACATTTCCCGGCAGTCCTCGTCCAGCTCACTCTGCGCTCGCGCAGCATCCCAATCGGCCGGTCCTTCGACCGCGCTCGCTTCTCTCTTCGCCTCAGCTTATTCACGAGCATGGAGGGGACTTCTCTTGTCTACGGCGCGAGGGAATCCGGGTCCGCCGCGACCCCCCTACGGTCCCGCCACCCTCCTCCTTCGCCGCCGGTTCTGGAGGAAGGCCCGCCGCCTCTGCCCCCGCTGGCCGAGGTGGGCGCCCCGGGCTGCTCGGGCTCCCGGCCCCCGGAGCTCGAGCCCGAGCGCAGCCTGGACGGCTCATGTGGGAACTACGTCGACGAAGAAGAGGAGGAGGATGAGGAGCTGGACGAGGACGAGGACGAGGAAGAGGAGGAAGAAGGCGGTCGCTTTCCGCTGGGGCTGGATGGGAACCGGCTGGACTCGGAGGATGAGGAGGAGGTAATGAGCATCCCCCGGCCCTGGTTACCCTGGAGGTGGCGGTGGGGGAAGGGGAGGAGGAGGCGGAGTCTGAGAGGAGATTTCCCCAAGCTGGACTCCCGCCCGCGCGCTCCCGGGGAGCCGGGGAGGGGCAGCTTTTCCCTAGCCTGGAATGCTCTCGCTCCTGCAGTTGAAAAAACTGTAGTGGGAGGGGAGGGGTCCTCGTTCCTTCCCCTGTCTCCCCTTGATCCCCTAAGCTGGGGTTTGGTCGTCCGAGAGCTCTGGGAAGTGACAACAAAGGCAGAGCCACCCAGAGCCACCAGTTAATTAGCAGTAGCGCCCCACCTCCGATCTGGGAACTTTCTCCTGGTTCTGCCATTGGCATTTTTCTACGTGAATGGGAGCCTTGGAATCACAGCCGGGTTTTCCTGTGCACTTCCTTTGGGATCCTGAACGAGCTCCTAAGTTCTTTCTTTTTTTGTTGAGATAATTCGAATTAAGTGACTTGCTCAGGGTCACACAGCTAGGAAGTGTCAAGGACCTGAACTAGAGTTTGAAGTCAGGCCTCCACACTTCAGGGCCGGGGCTTATCCACTGGGCCACCCGGCTGCCCTGCCTCTTACTTTCTTGCCCACTATTTTCTCACCTTTCAAACAAGGGTAATAATAGATTCTTCATGGTTTGGGGAAGGGGCTGTTTGTTTGGAGTTTAAAACCTGAAATAAATTTATTAAACTATTGAGAAAAGATCTTTGTAAAGGTCTTATCACAGTAACTGGTATACAACAGGTGATTAATTAATGCATGTTCCTTTCTCCTGGAAAGAATGGACACCTGAATAAGTTTGATAGATCACACAGAATGCTGGGCAGAAAATATAATCTGAAATATATGCATTGTCTAATTGACTACTAGCACCTGTACTCATTCATACAATGACAACTTTAGAATTGTAAGGTATATTCTGCTTGGCATTTAAAACCTTGGCCGCCCTAGCTCCAAACTCTCTTACTGTAGTTTTTTCCACATTACTTTTCTTGCATTTGTTGTCCTAGCAAAAGTGACTATTTTGTTTTTCCTCATGGGAAGGATGGAGAAGACCCTTACCCAAAATGATTACTCAGAGATCACTCAGTAGAAGGCAGAAAAGTTGTTTATTGAAAACCTCTGGAGGATGAGCTGTTCCATCTCGAGATAAGAAAGAGAAAGCTCGCAGTAGGAGGGCTAAAAAAAGTAGTAAAGATACACAGCTCTTATATAAGAAATTACATCACAAGGATTAGCATTGAGAAGGGGGGGAGGCATCTAATTGGTTGTTGATATTTGGAGAGACTGGAATGGAATTACATCATAAATTGGGGAGCATTTAGATGCCTCTCCCCTTAATTGAATGTTTGACATGGATGCCAACAGACCTTCAAAATTTAGATTTCTAAGTTAATAGCATTCAACTTATTGATAACATTGAATAGTGATAAATGTCATCATTTCAGGTTAAGCAAATATATCTAAAGTTTAAGTAAATATTGGCTGACATACAACATACTAATGCAGGTTACAGAGACATAGAAATAATGAATAATAAAATACAGAAAAAGAATTCACACATTCCTGTAAGTTCTTCACCTTATCCCTCCATTCTCCACACTCACATTCAGTTCAATTCCATAAACATTTTTTAAGCAACCACTATAAGCCTGGCTTCATGCTAAGCATGAGAGATCCATAAAGAGGCTAAAAACTTGTCCTTAAGGAGCTTACAATCAAATGGAAGAGGCAATTAATATTCTATTCCTCTCTTCTGTTCTTTTGTATAAACGGTTGTTCCCTATGTCTGTTATGAACTCTTTTGCCATCCCTGCTTCATTAGGTTCCTTGAATACCAAGCTCAAGTGTCATCTTCCTCAGTGTCTACTACTATCTCTCTCCCTCTCCTTACCTTGTGTATTTATTTTGCAGCTATTTACATGTGTACAAGTTGCCTTTTAAGTATAAGCTTCTTTGAGTACACAATCTGTTTCTTCGTTCTTTGTTTCACCAATACTTAGAACTGAGCCTGGCAAAGAGATACATGTGGATTGATTATCTACTCTAACTTTTCGTTTTATATATGAGGGAAGGGTTGTTTGACATGTTTTTAAAACTATTTCCATTATTTTTACAGCGTATGATTAGTCTCTCTGAGTTGACCCCCTATATCTTGTGTTCAATCTGCAAAGGATACTTAATAGATGCTACAACCATTACAGAATGTCTTCACACATGTAAGTATAATATGTGTATATATTGTGATTTTGTATGTATTTTCATATTTAGATTTATGGAAGCATCTTAACTTTAACATTTTGCCTTTTCAACAGTTTGTAAAAGCTGCATCGTAAGACATTTTTACTATAGCAACAGATGTCCAAAATGCAACATAGTAGTCCATCAGACACAACCACTTTATAACATCAGGTAAGAATATCTCATTGTAGTTAATGTGGCCAGCAATCTGTATATGTAAATATCCAATTGTAATTAAAAGTCTATTTGAATGATTTTATAAAATTAGAAATGTCTAAGGCCAGTGAAATATTGTACTTTTCTGTATATTTAAAATATTACATATGTATTACCTGGACCTTCTGAATACAGTATCAGTATCCTATTCTGGGATTTTCTGGAGGACAGCGGGCTTAACAGAGAAGACAGTAACAATAGTGAAGAAGCTGCTAAGAATTCAGAGTGAAGAAAAAAAACAAAAACAAAAGAAAGTGATGTTGAAGAAAAAAACAAAAACAAAAGAAAGTGAGGTACAAGTTTCATGTCCTTTATGGCCCCAATGTGTAGATGCCTGGGTGTAGCGTAAAGCAACAAAGTAAACTTAAAATTTTAAATAGGGTAAAAGCAGTCTCATAAGCATCACCAGCACTTAATGAGCATAGAACTCTTCAACAGAATATGATGGTGAAAGAGTGTGGTTACTCAAAAGAAGCTTCTGATAGAAAAAAGGTCAAGGAGCAGCACAAGAAGAGAAGTAAATTTATGATGCTGAGTATGAAAGCATGATAGCATTTGGGTGAGGATAAAAAGAATAAGAAAGGCGAGAGTGTGGGATATGTCATTCGAGAATCTGATTTGAATCCTGACTTTGTCATTTACTGTGTGAGGAATCTAGACAAATTGTTTCCAATTTGTGGGCTTCTTTTATTTTTAAGTAGCTATTTCAGGAACTTCAAAACAAATATCTTGCCTGTTACTGTTGAGTGAAAATCAGTTTTTAAATGTAGAAACGTTCAAATGTAAATATCAGAATATTCATTTTAATCTTTTTGTTTTTGTTGTTCCTGTCTACAAACTGAGCAATTCATCTGTAGTTCACAGTCCTAAGGCATTGTCTGGGTACTGAGAGGTTAAAGAACCTGGTCATAAGCACAAAGCTTGTATGTCAGATGCTGGACTTCCTCAGTTCTTCCTGATCTCAACTATGATTTTCTTCTTCTTATACTGGAGGAATCAAACACAGGAATCAGATTAATTGGGAAATAGTTAATAAAATAAATAGAACATAGATATTATGTGTTTTTCTAAATCAATAGGTGTTCTGCCAAGATCCTTATGTACTATTTAGTGCTTTCCTCCCCTTTTCTACCTGAGTTTGTAACACTGCCCTACACCAACACAACCTTTCAAAATATTCATACTAAGGATAAAAGAAATGAATAATCTTAACTCTTAACAAAAATGAAAGATGATCACCCTATAGTTTCTGTTCTTTGATGATTTATGGCTTTATTCATAAGGGTATTGCTTCTAACGCTAACCAATACAAATTATATACATTTTATACCTTAGTTTCAAAAAGTATCAATTAAATGCTTACATGTTTTGAGTGCTATGACTAGAAACATAAAAGTAAGACTATTTCTTGCCTTTGAGAAACTTTTCTTTTACTAAAAAGTAACATGTTTATATCTATCTGTCTCTATATCTATGTATATATTAAATGTGAGCTATATAAAATTGATCTGGGTTGTGACAAACATCAGGACAAGCCTCTTGATGAAGGTGGTTCCTGAGCTGAACCTCAAAGGGAGCTAGAGATTTGAAGAGGTAAAGATGAGGAGGGGAGAACATTCCAGGCATGGAGTTACAAAGGTAGGAGATAGGATGTTGTTTGTGGAGAACAGCAAGTCTAGTTTGACTGGGGAAGGGAGGGAGTAATATGTGATCAGCCTAGAGAGTTTGGGTGCCAAACCAGAGTTTATAGGTAGTAGGGGGTCGTCGAAGAGTGACATGATCAGACTTAGGCTTTAGGAATATTAATTTGGCAGCTCTGTGGAGGGCTTAGCTGGATGCACGTACATCATTTAGCAAGCCATTTCAGTGGTCTGGGCAAGAGATAATGAGAGGCCTGGTCAAGATGTAGTAGATGGTTTCATGAGGTGCCATGAACAAAAAAGCAGTTTGTGGTCAGCTCTCTGGTGATGAGCCACTGATCAGAACCAGACTGGTCCTTGGCCTTTTCAGATTAGTAAGATCTGCTAGAAACATTTCTTCTGTTCTTTACATTCAAAAACTCAGGAAAATTTTCTTGCCAGGATGAGACATCAAAAGAGAACTTTAATGAAGACTCTTAATATGTAAATTTGTGTTTTTTATTCATGTGAAAAAGAAACAAATTGCCCCCAAATATTTTTAAGATCTTTGAAAAGAGAACAATTAAGGCTGAAGATTTTTTTTTTTTTTTTTTTTTTTTTTGGCTGAGGCAGTTGGAGTTAAGTGACTTGCCCAGGGTCACACAGCTAGGAAGTGTTAAATGTCTGAGACCATATTTGAACTCAGGTTCTCCTGACTCCAGGGTTGGTGCTCTACCCATTGTGCCACTTAGACGCCCTGGGGCTGAAGATTCTAATAAATATTTAAAAAAAAAAAAAAGGAAAAAAAAAAAGACTAGAGATGCTATTGCATGCCTATCATGCTTTCCCCCACTTCTATGCCTTTCCTTATGCTAACCTCTACAACTAACAATCAAATCAGAGAACCCTTACTGACACACTTTTTTCATGAAGCTTTGCCCACCTAATTGTAACTGACAATACAGTACTTATACATAAAGCTCTCTACGTATATCCCCTCATTTGAGTTTTAAAATGACTTGGTGAGATAGGTATCACCAATCTTATTCTATCCTATTTTACAGATGAAAAAACTGAGCCTTGTAGAAGTAGCTTGGTCATGATCATCATCTGGAACAGGTAGAATTTGAACTTAGGTATTCTGATTCCAAATCCTTTCCTCTTTATATTAACACTATGTTGCCTTATCACCTACATCCAGCTACATGTTTTCCTATCCTTCAGTACCTCTTCTGATCAAAACCACACAGTTTTAGGACTGCATTAATCTATACTATTTAGTATTGTTACTTCTTTCAATTGTGCATTTTGTGTCTCTCTAGGTTTTAAGTCCCTTGGAGAGAGATTTAGAGTATGTTCTAATATTCTGCTGGGCACAGAGTAAGCTTTCCTAGTTTGATAGGATAGGACTGATTCCTTCTTATCAAGAAATCTTTCCTGTTTCAATTATTAATTAATATCAGTTTTGTGGTATTCCTAAAGTTTTAATTTTTCTTGTCAATTGGTACTGTTTTATCAATTGTTTTTTCCTTTCTTTGATCTGTATAATAAAAGTTAAATATATTGAAGTCTTTCTATTCAGAAGTAGACCATTCTTATTGTTTGAATTTTTTGTTTTTTCTGTGTACACTATATATTAGGTCTTGTGGAAAGTACAATACAGTATAAAATGCCCTTCTCTAAGTTTATTACCTTTTTAATAGAGAAGCAAATCTACCCCACACAGAACAACTCATGAATTCAAGATGGAATGTAATTGCACAGGGAATTATGTAATATAGGTAATATGCTGTGTACTCTCTTCTTGAGAGCTCTGAGGTTAACCTGAAAATAAACTCACAACAGAAAGAATAATAGTTCATTTTAAAAAGGGAATAAAATTGATTACCCAAAACATAATATATGCTTTACTGAAATGCATTCTTCTGAACTCTCAGCTACCCTTCATCCTTTCCTTTTATTAGGTTGGATCGACAATTACAAGACATAGTATACAAATTAGTGATCAATCTAGAAGAAAGTAAGTTTTTCAAAAAAAATTATTACAAAGTTCTGAATCCCAGGATCACTATTCACTCTACCAGCTGTATTTTAAATATAAATTAGCCTATCTTTCATTTTACAGGAGAGAAAAAACAAATGCATGATTTTTACAAAGAAAGAGGTCTGGAAGTACCAAAACCTGGTAAGGTTATACAATATATTTTAGTGTACCTTTAGATTTTTTAAATTGTAAATTTTTCTAATTTTATGATTCTATTTTGAAAATAGGGGTTTGGATCATGTTTTTAATTCCAACTTAAATAGTTTTAATTAAGTTCTCTAAAGTAACTAATAACGTACTTAATTTTCATTGTTTTCTGACCTATCCTCCTTAAGTAATGGGTAGGCTATTTACAGAATTCATGAAGTTGTACTGATTCCCAATATTAGTGGAAATAGTTGGGTTTAACTGAGAGTTTTATAATTGTTCCCCCAAGACTGACATTTATGTAGTCAAATATATAAAATACGTGACATTTTATTTTTACATAGTGCTTTTGATTTTGTCCCCAAATAGCTGTACCTCAACCAGTCACTGTGAGCAGGGGAAGACCTAGGAAAGTTCTGGGGTCAGTGTTTCGTATTCCACCAGAACTTGATATGTCTTTATTACTGGAGTTCATTGGGTGAGTGCCTCAAAGACTTACATAAGATTTTACCTTATAAAAAAGACTTTGTATTATATAGTAAACTGAAGACTTTACTAAATCATAGGTTAAAAATAAATTTTCTTGATAACCATTCTTTAAATTAAAAGAAAGACTCAATATGTGCTCTCTACCATGTGACATTTTATTTTATTTTTATTATAGTTTTAGTTTATTTCCTTGGATTATAATTAAAATTTCCTTTAGTTACTTAAGTGCTATCCCATTAGGTGTAATATAGATCAACTATTAAAATTATTTCAATTTCTCTGGTGCTTTTTTTTTTTTTTAATATGTTAATAGTTTTTATTTACTAGATATCTGCATCTAATTTTTTGTCCTAATTTTTCCCCTCCTCCCCCCCCCCCAGATGGCAGGTTGACCAATACATGTTAAATATGTTAAGAGTATAAATTAAATACAACATATGTATACATACCATGTGACATTTTAGTGTGCTACTATTTTGTTAAACAGTGTGTAATAGAGTGTGTGTGTGTCTAAAATTATCATTTCTCAAAACCAGATTTTTATTTTATAGATTTGGCAAAAGAAGCCAAAATACTTTTCTGGGAAAATTTGTACTGACAAAACAACCTGTACTGACCATTTTGTCCTATGAACTCCTGTACCATATTTTGTCTAAATAATTCATTTAATATTTAGATGAATAGCAATACTGGATAACTTAACTTTGTGTTCCCATCTCTCCAATTAAGCAAGTAAGCAGCTTGAGCTTAGACTTATGTATAATACAGGAAGTGTTCAATAAATGTTTAAGGATGATGAAATGAAATTTTATTTTCTTTTAAAAGTTGGAAAAAATGACTCATTCCTAAATTGAAGCAAAGCATATCATCAGTATTCTGTAGTTTACATTTTGAGAAATGTCATTTTACCAAGAGAAGGAAGGGAGAGAGGTTAACAGTTTTACATGTCATAGACTAAGCTGTATGCAATCGATGCACTAAGTCCAGACCAACTGGCAACCCTCCATGATTTTAAAGCAGTGCAGAAGTCCGATTAGGTAAACTATAGCCTTTGGACAGTAATACCAAATTGTACTTTTATTACATGGACTGCCACACACACTGCTGCTATAGTATCTTACTAAAATGTTCTTCATAATTAACTTATGCTTTATAATAGAACTTCATTTTGGGGTTAAGTCATGATACTCTTTGAACTTTGGTTTCTGTGTATATAAAAAGAACATTGTTACTTGGAAAAGCCAGAGTTATTTGGTTTATGTTTTGATTGTTGCTGTCCCATAATATTTTCTGTTTCCAAAATTATATGTCCTTTAAATAATACAACAATAAAGTTGTACTTAAGAAAAGTTCTCAAAATGTTCAAACTGTATGTGAATGTGAAAATGTCACTAAAATAATTTTTAAAATGCACAGCATTTGTAATGTAAGGCTCATCGTATACTAATAACATGATGTCATCATAACAACTTATAGGAACGTATAAACTGCATTAATAGGAAAATAATATTCAGTGCAAGAAAGGAGACAGTCCTTGCTGTGTTGTGTACTTATAAGACCTCCGTAGTTCAAATGGGGGTACCCAAATATATAAAATAATGCACAAATGCATAAATGATGCTTAGAAGGGACCTGTATGAGATATGAAATGAAAATATTATAAACTCTGCAAGATAGAGCTTATCAGTTAACATCTACAGAAATCTAATGCATAGAACAAAGAAATTATAATAATCTTCTTGTTCTCTTTACCTCTGGATACCGTATTCAGTTCTGTCTACCACATTTTAGGTGAAACATTGACAAGCCAGAGTATGTCCAGAGGACAATAACTAGGAAGAAGTATGGGAAATATGTTGTAAAGAATACAAAAGGGATTAGGGATGTTTAGTCTAGAAAAGAAGATAAAGGGGGATGTAATTTGAAGAGCTGCCATGTAAAAAAGGACTAGATTATTTTTTTTCTGATTAATTCTAGTAGCAAGAACTAGAATCATTGGAGTAGAAGTTACAAAGAGAGCTTTCAGCTGAAAATAGAGAATTTTCCAACAAATAGAATTCTCTTGAAATTGAAGACTGCTTTGTGAGCTAATAATCTTCCCATCACTGAAAGCAATCAAGCAAGAATGTTACTGTTGGGATTCATTTTGTGTATAGGATATTAGACTAAATGAACTCCAAAATTTCTTCCGATATTGATATTTTCTATGAGCTATATGTTTCTCTCCCTTTCTCAGTGAAAAATTTGGTACAGTTGAGTGTGCAGACTTGATTTCTAGTTCTTGCTCAGCCAATATTAACTGTGAGACTTTGGACAAATTATTTTACCTCCCTGTTCTTTAAATAAATCAGTCTAGATAATCTTTAATCTTTCATCTCTGCAATTATGTAATTCTACCGAGTCATACAGATATTTTTAAGGGGGTAAAAGAATGATACTTTAGTACTGTAAATTCAGTACAACAAATAGTAAGTGCCTTCTGAGAGTATTATGTCTAGGCATTGAGAAAAATATCATTTACATAAGATGGTACAAGAACATTAATCATATAAAATGAAATTCAAATTCATGGGATATACAAAGTTCTGTGTGAGCTTTGAAGCGATGGCAAATTATTGAACAGAAATCCTCCAAAACAGCTACCATATATGAGCTAGCCCACAAAATCCTTTGAAATCTTGTTTCATTGGTATTAATATAGAAAAATAAAAAACTATGAAAAGCCAAAAACATGAGCAGGAAAATGTTGAACTAAAAAGAATGTCTTTAATTCTGAAATTTCTTGTTTTATAGAAGAATAGTAAGACTTAAATGAATTTATTCAGTTATTTGCTGAGTAAAACTATGGATATCAGACCACCAGATGGCAGAAACAACAAGCAGGAGAACTTTATCAGTGAAATTTAAGTGGGTCAAGATTGTTGACATTAATCTACTTTGATTATTTTAAAATGTAAAGTTTAATTCAGCGGTGATTTGTTTTTTTAAAAAAACCTGAAATTTCTCTCTCATATTCATATTCTATTGCTTTGTTTTTAATATGGTAAAATAAAACCTTTTAAAAAATTGATATTTTGGCTTTTACTTCTTTTCAGTGCTAATGAAGGTACAGGACATTTTAAGGTATGTGTAAGAAAAAATTCTTAGTTATATTTTTTATTTCAAATGAGTTCTGTGTAGCCTGTAAACCTAGTCAGATTATCTTTCACAGTGATATTTACATAAAATGTTTTATGAATAGAACAAATACTTTTATGTGAAGGACATCATTTGCCTCCCAAGAAATGTTTTTTGAGAAAAGAAAGAGGTAACAAATAGAGATTTATTTAAGGCAAGATGGAGTAAAGAAAAACAAGTGGTTAACCAATTAAAAAATATTTCAAACCAAATACTAAACATAGCTACAATGAAAAAATGTCTCAGCATTTTTTGCATAGTTGGCACTTGGCCCTATAAAGGCTTAAAATTGTGTTTGCATGTAACATTTTTGGCTCGAGTTAACCTGCTCTAACTTGTTGCTTCAGTCATTTCTTTAGATTTTTAGATGGAAGAATGAGCTCCTCTGGAATGCACTTTGAGGCAGATTTCCTTTTAAATCTCCAAAATGTAGACTTCCACTGTACACAGTGTTCTGCTTTGATGCTATAGTATAGATCATCCAGAGAAAGGCAGTATACCTTATGTAAAGGTAAATGCTTTGCTAATCTGTTACAGCTCTTGGAGGAGGTAAATATTTATATGAATAAAAAGGAATCAGTAAGTATAATCTGATTCTTTTTTAAAGCCTTTTATAAATTTTTACTCTAAAAGCTATTTTTAAAAATCACCATGGAATTGGTAAATTGTTTTAAAACAGAGAGCCAATTTAGAACAAGCAAAGGGTAAGAATAAATAAAGGGTATTTATTTGGGTGAAAGAATATAATAGACTGTCCCAAGGATTGATGCTAGGATTGGTTTTATTTAAGGTTTTTTTTAAATAAGTAACCTGGGAGAAGAAGTTAAATCTTATAGATAGACTTAGAGATAACCTGACACCAACCCTGAATTATTCTTTGCATCTGCCTCCTTTGTTCCTACTCTCATGATGCTCATAAATGGCAGTTGATTCCATTGTAGCTTAATATTATCTGATTTCAACTAGGGCCTCAGTGCAATTAGGCACTCCTTCTACTCCTTAATTAATTCTCTATCCTATCCCCTCCTCCTCCAGAAGTTGTTCTACACCTCCTCTTTTCAAACCTGCAAAAATGTCCCCTTCCCCCATCCTCTCAACTGAAATTTTGGTCTTAGTATTCCACAAATAAATTGAGGTTACTTGTTAACTTTTTTTCCCCCTTCTTCCTCATTTTATAAGCCCTCCTCTTTCTCTGACCTTTTTCCTTACCACATCTTTCTTTTTTTCAATCACTGATGGATAGATAGCCCTCTTCTTCAATAGTCCTCTTTGTACCCTTGAGCCCATCTCCTCCATCAGACTGCCCTCATTATTATTGCCTCTCTTTAATCTTCTGTCTCTTGCTGCTTAAAACATACTAACATTCCTTTTCCTTGATAAATCTTTTCAGTTCCTACTATCTCTACTAAATATTATCTTGCATTTTCTTCTCTTCCCTTTCTTAGCCACATTCTTGAAAAAGCCATCTACATTCAGTATATCCCCTTCCATTCTCAACTATCTTCAACCTATCTTCTGACCTTATTCAGTTGAAACTGCTCCCTTTAAAGTCTTTGTCTCCATTGTCCTTGAATTGTCCTACCCTTTGACACTGATGATCATTTTGTTCTTATACTTTTCTTACACATTTCATTTATGAAATATAGCTTTTTACCCTTGTCTTCCCTTTTCTATCTCTAATCTTCCATTTAAACTCTGTTCTTTTTTCTGTTAGAAAAGAACCATTTCAATCTTGGCCCTCTGTTTTCTTATTTAGCTTCCTCAATACCTCATTTGAAAACTTTAAGTTAATGAAGAAATACTTATTTGTTTGTTCTTTCCTTATTAGAATGTTAGCATTGAATAATCATACAGCTTATTCCAATCACTCAGATATAGCTACCTTTCTAGGTTTCTCTAGGCTCTTAAGTTTGCATTTCATAGTTCCTACTCAGCTCTTTTTCTTCGGAAATTTTTTTAGAAATAGGTTCTTTTGTTTTGATTCAGTCAGTTATTATTGATAGTTTCCTGAAATAATAGTGCCTAAATTTTTTTTATTATCATGTTTTTGATGATCTTTAATTTACCTTTCATTGACTTGTTTAACAAATCGTGTTTTTAATATCATCTTTTCTTTTTCTGTATTTCTGTGTTATCTCAGAATCATTTATCTTTATTTGATTTTTTTCTATCAGGTAGCTTATTAGTTGGGTAGAGTTTAGCATCTTCTCTTGTAAGTTATTTATTCTGCTTTCAATTATTTTCTCCAAAATTTTTATTTCATTTTTTACTTCTTAGCTTCTTTTACATATACACCTATACATATATGCATATGTGTACATAGTGCCCCAATTTGAATGTATCCTCCTTTAGGGTAAGAATTGTTTCTTTTTGTTTTCTTTATTTTATTTGTATTCATTTATTAAGTAAACATTTAATAAATGTTTATGGAATGACTGATTATCCAAAGATTGTGTGAATATACAGGAATTTTAAAATGTGGATGACTTTAGTTCATAGCCATCTTCTTAATAAAGTGGGAATCAAGTCCCTCTTCTAATAGAGGGAGATAGAAATGGAGTTGAGAACACGAAGAAAAGAAAAAAAATTGCTATGGAGATAAGAATTGCTATGTGTCAGTGAAGTTAGAAAACATAATTTGTGATAGATCCAGACTGCAGTTTTGTTACTTCTTGTATTAGCATTCAGTATCTCCAGAATTGGAAGAGATAAAGCACCTGGTAGAAGAAAACAAAAGATGATTAGTGGAGGGATGAACATGAGAACAAAGGATTCAACTAAAGAGCTGCCTGGTTGATCTAGGTTAATCAGATGGTCAAGATTAAAATGAGAGAACTGGGAGTGAGGGCCTGGAGGTCAAGATAAAAGTTAAAAAGCAATTTCAATAGGTATGAGACAGTAAGAGAGGAAGAACAGAAAACTAATTAGAGAAGGACCTCTGACTTTGAGAGCTTAAAAATAGCAGAGCAGTTTTAAGAAATATGATCATTCAAGATAATGTTTATTTATTTAATGATTTATTTATTTGTTGCTGAGGCATTTGGGTTTAGGTGACTTGCTCAAGGTCACACAGCTAAGAATTATTAAGTGTCTGAGGCCAGATTTGAACTTAGGTCCTCCTGACTTGAGGGCTGGTGCTCTAAAAGATAATATTTATTTTGAAAGATTACAATTGATTGTTTCAAGACAATGATCAAGTAGGGTGTTCCTCTATTTCTCACACAAACTTTTTGTCAAATGCTAGTTATGTTAATTCAGTTGTTAATCTTACAGAGTGATACTATACAGTCTTTCTGTGTTGAAGATCTATTTCATGAGATACTAAAGCATTTATTTAACCTAGAAAATGTCAACATATCATCTAGAAATATGGAGTTAGGAAAACTTTTTTTTTTCCATATAGGTAGGTTGATTCTAGGACATATTACTAACTTTTTCTTTGGTAAAACATTTCTTGATTTTAGAGAACTGATTGTAAAAAATACTTTCCTATTGACAGAAAGGTTGTGACTTTTTATAGATTTGGAATGAAGACTATATTGTTAAGCAGGGTTAGTATTTAGATTTTGGTTTGTTTACACATCTTGGTTATAAAGATGTTGCATGAAGCAATAATCTTTACTGTGAAAGGTGTTTAAAATGTGTTAAGTAATCCAACTTGTTTAGTTTGTAAATAATTTCAATTTCTTACAGCCACTGGAAAAGAAGTTTGTTCGTGTTTCAGGAGAAGCAACTATTGGGCATGTTGAAAAGTTTCTCAGAAGAAAAATGGGTCTCAATCCAGCTTGTCAGGTATAATGCACTTATGTAGTCTTCAATTTCTCAAGTCTTCCAACTGTGACTTCCTTTAAGCCATTCATTTAACCAAAGTGGTGAATATGTGACATACTTACTAATCTATGATCTTCATACCCAGGTATGTGGTAATAGGGCTGAGTTGTTAACCAGGAGTTTAGGTCTATTAAGTAATGAATTACCTTTTAAGCCACAAGTAACAGAATAGAATAAAGGAGAAAGGCAGTTGAGGATGGGGAATGGTATCCAACTTTAGGGCTTCTTAGTGTTAAATTCTGTTAGCTGTTAAATTCGGAGTATATAAATATTTAAGAAAAGACTTGGAGAGGGTGGAGTGGTCAGAGGAGATAAACAAAAGCTATTTTCATGTAGACTAAAGATTGAAATTGTTCTACTTGGAACCAGAAGTCAGAACTAGGCATAGAACAATTAAAGTTACAGAGGAGTACCTTTAGGTTTTATGTAAGGAAAACCCTCATAACAGTTAAAGTTCTCCAAAAGTTGAATGGGCAGTCCGTGTTAGGAGGTATAGTGGATATTATAGTGGACTATAATAGTCTTCAATCAAAGGCTTTTTGATGTGTTATAAAGAAGGTTCTTATTCAGCTACAGATTGCATAAAGTACATTAGTGCATCCTTCCAATTCCTTGATTCTATAAAGAATTATATTCTTTATTCATTAATCTAATTAATTTATTGATGTCCTATACCATATTCTCTGGGATAGTTGCTTTGTATGCATTTTCTTTGTTTAGTTTTTCAGATTTTATTTATAGTATATGAAAACTGGGTTTTTTGAAAAATGTTTTTATTAATCATTGAAGCAATTTTTAAATTAGAGATGTATATTTTATTATTGTAGATAATTTAACAGCAACTCAATTCATCGTAAGATCTGGGTACTAGTAGATAAAGAACAGGATCCAAGTTTATTCTTCACTTTGACCTAAGTTTACATACTAAGCAGGTGGCAGTGGTTTAACTCTTATGTCTGTATCTTTTAATGAAGATGCTCTTTTTACAACAATATGCTGTCCCACTTTAAAAGAGTTTATTGGAATATATCTAAAATAGAGTAGATAAAGCTCATCCAGAACTGTTTGGCTTAATTAATTCATATAACATGTTAAGCAAGAAAAAATACTTTGATAGTTTTTTATTTGTGTCCATAGGTAGATATAATATGTGGCGATCACCTATTGGAACAGTATCAGACACTAAAGGAAATTCGCCGTGCTATAGGTGATGGAGCAATGCAGGTAAGTCTTAGATATTATGAAAATGCTAGTAAAAGAAATACTTTCATCAACATTTGAAATAAAAAGAAAACTAAGAACCACGTGATACAAAGTTTTAATAAACATTCCACAGCCAAGATTCCTCAGCCTGCACTAAATTCTACAGTAAATTAAACTTTTAACTTCTGAACATTTCTTATATTAATAAGCTCATCATTTTAAATTCCTCTTCATTGGAAAAAGAATGGAGTTGACTTAATTTTTTTATTATATTTTTCTGGTAATATAAAGTGACCAGCATATGTCATTTAGAACATTTGGAAGTCAAGGTCTTGCTCTAAGAGATTCATGAAGAGT
This sequence comes from Sminthopsis crassicaudata, assembly GCF_048593235.1. Classification (NCBI taxonomy): domain Eukaryota; kingdom Metazoa; phylum Chordata; class Mammalia; order Dasyuromorphia; family Dasyuridae; genus Sminthopsis; species Sminthopsis crassicaudata. Next base: position 578,874,378 of record NC_133618.1, on the reverse strand, counting down.
TAAGACAAGGAACCTTTAGTTGTGGGCTCTGTTTTCTGCTAAGCTTTTACAAGAATCCTATTAAAAAATTCTGCAACACATTAACAGACTTGCAATAAGGAAGTTTCAGCAAACTCTTTAAAAAATAGACTTTAGATTCCCAATTGAGTACATTTAGTTTATTATCAAAAATGTAACTACCTAGTCAAGACAGCTAAGATCACTGTGTAGAGAATACATGGTAGTATAAGAATTATCCTCATAACATGGATTATGTAATTATTAGAAGATAAAAATAGGCTAGCCCGCTTTTGCTGATCATTTACTGACTTACTAAGAAAGCCTACAACTGAACCTTAATAACTATAATCTTACTGTCCAGAGTTTGAGGTATGGATTTTTTTCTTTAGTTTTTTTTTCCTGGAGCAGTTAGATGGTGCAGTGGATAGAGCACTGGTCCTGAAGTCAGGAGGACCTGATTTCAAATATATTCTCAGACACTCAACATTAGCTGTGTGATCTTGGGCAAGTCATTTAACCCTAATTGCCTTGCAAAAAAATTTTTTTTACATAAAACTAGAGTTTCTTCCAAAAAGTTAAAAGAGCACATTGAGCAATAGAGATTATTGTAACAAATGAAGTAATCTCCTTCAGCACTGCAGGTTATTCTTTGTATAAGGAAAAATCAAACACCTTTTAAAATCTTGAGCATTTGTTTTTGAAGTTTCATGGACTTGAAGAGAAAGTTTTAAACCAGATTTTTAATCTAACTGAAGTTTAATGTAGTTAATTGGTGATTAATGTTCCCCAGGGCATACTATACTTACGCATGGAAAACTTCACATGACATAATAACTGAATTCTAATTTAAGTTCTAGTCCTTTTTTCCTCTTTACTTTCTTGAACAATATTATTTTTGTCATGGGGATTTTTTTTTTCCAACTCCTATAGGGACTTTAAAAAAAAACATAAAACTGGAAAATTGAAAATAGTTTTTTATTAAAATTGGTGCAAATGAAAACAACTAATAAGATTTTGTCTTGCCTGTCACATTGAAAAAATGGCAGTAATTCAGAAACAGATAAAATAATACATTGTTTGAGATATCTATTGATCCTGGAGTTTTGGAATACAATTTAGCATTAATTAAGAAATGTGGTTCTTACTCTTAAGCTCAGCATTTTAAGTGCTGAGCATATGTCCCAGGATGATCAGAGGCTGAGATGCCAAAATTTTAATAGAGCTTTTTTGTTGGAGAATGACTGAATAAATTGATATGTGAATGTAATGGATTGTTATTGTGTAGTAAGAAAAAACATGTGAGGAATTCATAGAAACATGGGAAAATTTATATGAATTGATAGTTATGAGAGCCTCATATACAATGACTATAACAATGTAAATTTTAAAAATTCTAAAAGGCAAAAAAAGAATAATGGAAAACACCTCAGAAAAGCCCATAGTCCAAAAAGCTGATAAAGAGAAGATGAGAAACAAAGTCTCTTCCTAGAATTCTGAGGAATCTTATACTTTCATCCCAAAGCCTATAACCAGAGGATGAAAAACTCCATTTGCTATCCATTAGGAACAGAGAGATAGGTAGAGCACTTACCATGTGCAGACACTGTGCTAAAAACATGAAAGCAAGATAGCCCTCCTCTCAAGGAACTTAGAGCCTGATAAAGAAAGACTGAGCATAATGGGTGATTGGGAAAGGTGGGGCAATATCATTTGAAGCATGCCAGAAGATGAATTATAAATAAAGACTTATTAGTGGCCCTTGACATGATAATGAGGGACTCCTCAATCATTGGGCCAGCCTTAGAAAGCTAAGGCAGCTAGTGTGGAAATAAAACAGACCTGAGAGCTAGCTAGAAGGAAAAAAAGAGAAGGTGATTAACAAATCTAATGGAGCAGTCATTTGGGTTTAATAAGAAATAGACTTCAGAGAAGGAAAGATTTGAGCCCCTACAGAAATATTTGAAGATCAGTTGCCCCATCATTACTAAATTGTATCAAAATGCAGAGGACATGACAGGAAGTGTGAATCGTGGATTTCCAAGAGCAGTCTCATCTTTAGGCACCTCTTAATCAAAAGAGGTGTGCAGAGTTTTTCAGAAGTTGAAAGACTCACATTTGTAGCCCAGCCTAAGAACAGTGGCCATTTAGAAATCACATGTGAGATGTATATTCTGAATACTTGAATGTGTATGGGGGAAGAGAAGCAAATTTAGATTTTTATCAGTATTTTAAACAAGTTGAAATGTAATTATTCCATTTGGAAATAAGAATCTAATTTAAAATTGGTACCATTTAAAAAAAAAAAAAAACCAGTAGCAAGGGTACCTCACTTCACTTCAATAAGCAGAAACATGTAGCCTCTACTATTTAACAATCCTTATCCTCATCCCATCAGAACTACCTGAACTCTGGTTCCTTGGCTCTGCTAAGTGAAATTTGACCATACTCTGCCCAGAGCCAGACCTTTATGTCACTTTGTGGCCATTTCCAAACTATATTCCATAGCTACTTCTAACTATGTATGATGTCTTCCTAGAGACAGCAAGCGTATTAAGTATCTACTTTGTCAGGCACTGTACTAAGCACTTACCAAATAGATTAAAAAAAAAAAGACAAAAAGATACCAAAAAGACAAAAACAGTGCCTACTCTCAAGGTGCTTATAGTCTGATTTGGGGGGAGACACACAAGCAAGTATATATAAACAATACAAAATGGCAAGGCATATATATATATATATATGTGTATATATATATATATATATATATATATATATATATATATATATATATATATATATATATATATATATATATACACATATATATATATATATATATGTTGGACATAATCAACAGACAGAAAGTACTAGCATTAAGTGGGACAGAAAAGTCTTCTTGTCAAAAGTTGGAACTTGAAGGAAGCCAGGAGGTAAGAGATGAGGAAGAAAATTCCAGGCAGGGGCATAGCCATTGAAAATGGAGTAGGGAACTGGAGTGAGTAAGATATAAAAAGAAGAAAAATAGGGGTGAGTCAAGTTATTTATATATATATATATATATATATATATATTATTATTATTATTATAGTGTCTATTGACAAAACATATGCATGAGTAATTTTTCAACATTGACTCTTGCAAAAACTTCTGTTCCGACTTTTCCCCTCCTTCCCTCCATCCCCTCCCCTAGATGACAGGTAGTTCCATACATGTTAAATATATTAAAGTATATGTTAAATATATTAAAGTATATGTTAAATACAACATATATATACATGTTTATACAGTTGTCTTGCTACACAAAAAAAAAAAGTCAGATTTAGAATTAGATTTAGAAAAAAATAATTTGGGAAGAAAAACAAAAATGTAAGTAAACAATAACAGAAAAAGTGTAAATGCTATGTTGTGGTCCACACTCATTTCCCAGTGTTCTTTTGCTGGGTGTAGCTAGTTCTGTTCATTACTGATCAATTAGAACTGATTTGGATCCTCTCATTGTTGAAGATAGCCACTTCTATCATAATTGATCCTCATATAGTATTGTTGTTGAAATATATAATGATCTCCTGGTTCTGCTCATTTCACTTAGCATCAGTTCATGTAAGTCTTTCCAAGTCTCTCTGTATTCATCCTGCTGATCATTTCTTACAGAACAATATTCCATAACAGTCATATACCACAATTTATCCAGCCATTCTCCAATTGATGCGCATCCCGAAGTTTGTTAAGTTAGGAAGAGTTTTGAATGTCAAACAGGAATTTTACATGTGATCCTGAGGTGAAAGGGAGCCCCTGGAGTTTTTAAAAAATCAATTTGACAACTGAGTCAGAAATAGCATGCTGATTAGTAGGCCAAATTTATGCCACACACCAATGCCCAGGGTATGGCTCCATTTATTAAATATATCTTTGAATATATTGGAGATACAAAGACAAAAGCAAGGTAGCCCCAGTTCACAAGGAGTTTCTGTTTAGGGAGATGGGGAGAGAGGAGAATAATTTGTACAAAAATAAGTTAACAGAAAGGCTGTCATAGTGATCATCACATATCCTTGCTGTTACTGTGTACAATGTCCTTTTCATTTTTCTTACTTTACTCAACATGTGTCTTTCCAAACTTTTTTGAAATCAGCCTTTCCATGATTCCTTTTTTCTTTTCTTTTCTTTTCTTTCTTTCTTTTTTTTTTTTTTTTTTTTTTTTTTTTGTTTTGTTTTGTTTTGTTTTGTTTTATGCAGAGGCAGTTGGGGTTAAATAACTTGCCCAGGATCACACAGTTAGGAAATGTTAAGTGTCTGAAGTCAAATTTGAACTCAGGTCCTCCTGACTTCAGGGCTGGTGCTCTATCCACTGAGGCACCTAGCTGCCCCTCCATGATTTATTATAGAATAGTAATAATTCATTACATTCATATGCCTTAATTTATTTGGCCATTCCCCAATTAATAGACATCTCCTCAATTTCTAATTCCTTGCACCACAGAAAGAACTGCTACAGCTTTGTAAATATGGACCCTTTCCCTCCTTTAAAATCTCTTTGGAACACAGGCCTAGTAGAAATACTACTGGATCAAAGAGTATAGACAGATTGATAATCTTTTGGACATAGTTTCAAATTGCTCTCCAGAATGGTTGGACCAATTCACAATGCCACCATTTCTTTTTAGGTTTTTGTGACCTACTTTTTCTTCTGTCTATATGTCCCCTTCATGCCTCCACCAAGCCCTTTATTCTTTCTAAATTTCCTATTACTGTCAAAGTGTCATCAGCAACTGTTCACTGTCTCATCCCTTATATCCAATCTGTTGGGAAATCTTGTCAATGTAATCTTCATACTTTTCTCATTTGTTTTCCGTAACCCTCCCACCTTTTCTCCTCTGACATTCCTACTATCTTGATGCATAGTTTCATCATTTTGTCCTGGATTATTGCAAAAGCCTCTGACTTGGTCTCCTGGCCTCATGTGTATGATGGATCTTTGCAAGTATTCTACCAGTTGTCTGGGATGGAGGAGGAAGGTGGGATGAAGTTTACTGGCACAGGTGTGTCCCTGTCCTGGTGGTCAGGACTTGCAGAGATTTTAAGTACAGTTGTGATCTTGAGTTCTGTAATTGGTAAAATCTAGTCCTAGTTGTCAGAAAGGAGCTACTATGAGGAGACTAGGTCTCCATTGGTTAACTAGAGTTCAGTTGAATATAAGCTTTGTAAGAATACAAGCTTGAAGGTAAGGATTGTCTTATCCTTATATTTGTATTCTCAGCATTTATCATGGTTTTTATAAGTTGCATCTTTTTGACAATGAAAGCTTAGTTTTAGTCTTGCTAATGTTGCATTAATTAATATCTGAAAGTACAATATACAATTGGAATAAGATCTATACTGAGTGATAGAAGATTTAAACTTATATTTCAGATACTCTTGATGATTTCATTCTTTTGTACCAACTTCTTGTCCAATCTTATTTAATACATCATCAATTTTTACTTCATAATGCAGCTTAACAAAATGCTTAGACTAGAGAAGTATCAGACTTTTCACTTCTTTTTAGACTACATTTTATTTTGTGAGTTAGTTAAAACTAAATAATATCCACCAAACTCATTTAACTGAACACACATATTGTGTTCAATTGTACTGAAAATGAATAAATCTGTAAGGGTTGATTCCTATCCATGTGTATAGTGAGAGTCACTTATCTAAACATTAAAAATGCTTATTTTCTTAATTCTTTTAGATTAAAAAAATACAAATGGAAGTTTTAATATTTCCTTACCATATTCTCTGAGTGTCCCTTTTGGAGGACATTGATTTAGTCTCCATTTCATTAAATATTTTGCTAAAATTTTAAACTAAATTTATGGAATGTCATAACCGTATCTATGGCTTTTTTTTTTTTTTTTTCCCTAATCAGTTTTGTAACCCTTTCAAAAAAGAAAATAAAATTAGTTTGGTATAACCAATTAAGTGAATGAAAATACATTTTTTTTTTTTTTAAAAGGTACTTACCATATGCCAAATGGGCAGCTAGGTGACACAGTCAATAGAATGCTGGGTCTAGTGTCAGGAAGACTCATCTATGTGAGTTCAAATCCAGTCTCAGACACTTACTAGTCACTCTGTTTGCCTCAGTTTCCTCATCTGTAAAATGAGCTGGAGCAGGAAATGACAAATCCATCCAAGGTCTTTGCCAAAGAGGGTCACAAAGAGTAAAATGCTATATGAATAGTCACAAATCTCAGTCAAGTAATTTAAATTCATTAAGGTTATTTTATGTACCATTTCCCCACCTGCAATTTTTTTCCTCATCATTTCTAGTTACATTACATTCTCTGTGGCAGAGAAAACAGAAGCAAAGCAACATTTGAACAGTCCTGCCTTCTCTGTCTCATCAGTTAGCAGGGTCCCATCTCTGTCCCACTACCCTCATTCCCCCTGCCATAGCAATAGACCTATTCTTCTTTGGGCTTTCTCTTTCCCTAAAAATAGCCATAGCCCTACCCTTCTTAGCTTTTTTTTGCCAGACTTAGTTCATCCTGAGTGTTCGCAGTTCTGACACTATTTTACAAGACTACATTGTGCTTTTAACATTCATTCTATTACATGCTCTTGCTTTTTATCTTTTGTATAGATCTTTGTAAACTAGTTGGTGAGGTTCCCTACCACATTAGTCTCTAGAGAACTCTGATTTTCCTCCTGACCAGAATTGTTTTGCTTTGTGTCTTCAAAATGTCATTCTTAAGAATTTTCCATACTCAACAGGATGACTTCTAGAATGTTCATCACTGGGCTCCAGTTTATCTTTTCTCAGAACTACTTGAAATATGTTCTCCCAAGATCTAGAACGCATATCAAACTATTCCTGGCTCCCTATTCTCTTTCTTTCACTAACTCCAGGAGGCAGTGGTCACTTTCCTTCAAAGTTCCCATTTCTCTCCAGCAACGAGTTTCTCCCTATCAGTAAGGATAAGAGCTATAAAAGGGAGTGCCCCTTGTTAGTACCTCTGCCTTTTAAAGAATGAAATTGTCCTTAAATCAGCAGGCAAGTCAAGAAAAGTTAGTAACTGCACGTGTGGAGAATTAAAGCCCACTTTCACTTTCATTACTAGAGAGTATAGAGCTCATTGGTGGTAGAGAGCTGTTCTTGCTATCAGATCTCATGACTGACACATATTGGCTGTGTGACCCTGAGGAAGTGTACCTCTCACTGCTTTTAATATGGTAAATTGCAGAATAGGTGACCAAGAATTCCCTATACCTATAGAATCACAGATCCAGATTAAAAAATGTGAGAACCCAATTCTTCTGCGTCATGCCTCTGAATTCCTAACTTCTTACCAGGCAAATAATCTAAAGAATATTCTGATGATAAAATCACTTCTCTTTCTACTTCCATTAATCTTAACCTAGATATTCTGTATCAAGCTTCCCTTCCCTGATTCCTCAGTGGAATCAAATGATAACTGTCAGAGAAGAAAAAAAACTATAGAAGAACAAATACAAGAATTCAAATTATAGTAGTCTGGAGTCATTTCATATAAAAAACAAATAGCTATATACTTTAGGAAATCCTAAAGGCCTCACTGTCTTACAATAACTTTATGTAAGCACTTAAGCTTTAGTCTCTCTTACCTCATTTGTAAAACAGGGGAGGTGTTGGAGTAGAGATCCATGATCCTATATTCATAATGCCAAAATCAAGAAAAAGTTAAATTATTTTCAATAGTGTCTGCTGATGAAGGCAGAAGGTTGTAATATGTTGTAGAATGGCAGAATGAGTACTTGATTTGGACTTAAGACATTTTTGAATTCTGGTTCTGATACCACTTGTCTGCAAAAATTGTTTAACTTCTCTATGACTCAGTTCCTTCATCTATAAAAATGGGCATCATAATTTCATTCAGTGCTGATAAGATTAAGTAAGATAATAGATATAAAGTGATTTACAAACCAAAAAGCGCCATTAAAAATGTCAGATTTTGTTTTTACTTTTAAAAATACCTAACTTTTCACCATTTAGAGTGGTAAGTTCAAATTATCCAAAAAGTAATTGATGTAGAAAGCAAGACAACATTATAGTATTTAGATCCTGTAGCGAGAAAAAATACCTAGTCTGTGACTGTGGAATGAAAAAAATGCCTCATTTTATTTCTTTTTGGAGGATTGTCTGTTATAACATGCTTTTTTCCCTTCCAGGATGGTTTACTTGTACTTCATTATGGCCTTGTGGTTTCTCCACTGACAATAACTTGAATATTCCAGAGCTATAGAAAAGCAGCATCCTCATCTCACCAAAGACTGTCATCGTATGTCTGGTTACCACCACTTTATGCAATATGTCTCATTTTCAGCCGTAAGAACCTTAGCATTTAAAAGTATAAAACTAGAAATGATGACATACTTTTATTTGGCCAGTGACAGTTTAAAAAGTAGTACAAGCCTCAGGGAAAGGAAATCATTTAGAAACACTGAATTCTAAAAATCTTTATGATTTCACACTTTATCTTTGATTTGCTTGCTCTTCTCTGAAGCAAATCAGCTCCTGTTCTCTTCCAGAGCCATATCTCTTTACAGTAGGCAGTTGAGATTCAGCTGTCAGGGATGGGATTTGATAGACAGTCATCCTTTTGGAAAAGTGATGTATACTTTTGAATTAAAGATAAAAGTCATGGCTTTATTTTTAAAATCACAGGACAAACTTTCTGATCTTTGTGAAGACCAAAAGTATTAAGCTACAATTTGCAGATTTCTAGTATTTTTTGAGCATGTATTTTTATACCAGCAGTAACACTAAAGAGCTCTTGTTTTCTCTGGAGGTGGTGAATCAGTTCCTTCTATGTAGGCAGAATGTCTTCCCATAGGGCAGTCTTGTCCAGCACCATGTGCCTCTAGTGTAGTTTGACTTCCCTAGCACAGCTTATAAGAGGTGCCTCTTTGATGTTTTTATTCTTAAAATAATTCATTTGGCAACATACGTTGTATTTGAGTGGTTCATATGTTTTTAGAGATCTCTTAGCTCTGAAAGTATGTTCCTGAAAGTATGATCAGGACTATTTAAGTAGACTTAGAATCCTGGAAATAACTTGTTAATTCAATGTCTCCTTATTTTGTCAGACAAACTTGTTTTCTCATTGTTTCTTCACCATGTTTGAAGGATGTAGTGTTTATGAGCTCATTCACTTGCATGTTAGGCCTTAAAATTTAAAATTTAAACAATTCTTTTGCCAATAAAGATAGTTTGAAATAACAAGCCTGTTTACTCAAGTTAATATTTTACAGTGCTTCCTGAAAGGTTAAAAATTATTTTGTGGTTCAGATTTTGAAACTTATTTTGAAAGTTTGTATGGCAGTAGTTACAAAGTTGGATAAGTCAAGGAGAATGCTTTGTAAACAATTTGTGAATTGTGTAAAATGATAACCTTGTAACAATTAAATAAAAAATTTATTTTAGTCTATTTAAATAGTGCTTATTACAAATCTTTTAAAAATGACTTAAATAGGTCAAGGGTTAATTAAAGTTAACTGTCACTTTTGAGTCTTTCGAACAACAAAATGATGGGTTGGTCACTCTCTCTAACACACCCTGTTACCCCCTTTCCTCCCCCCTCTCCCCCCCGTAAGTTATATGGCAGATGTTATTTCATATAAATCTTCAAAAGAAAACAATTCCAACAAGGGAAATTCCTTTATGAATTAACACTGGGAATTCTAATACCGGAATTCACTTATCAGCCTTTATCCATTAAATTCTCAGTGTCCTATAAGCAAACCTTGGCATACGGACCGCCCTGATTCAGTGGCTGCTTAAACACTACTGCCCCTTCATCGTACAAGAAGCCATAGGCATTGATTCTGCCTGGCCAAGGGAAGGAATAAAAGATAAGAGGAATCAGGCAGGTGTTTGGAGCCTAGCATCCTGCCCCTATAATGACTGCCCAAACAGCCTCTGTCCTCTAATTCTACAAAAATGTGTCACAAACTGACTCCACTAGGCTATGTAAACAACAGAGGGAGAAGTAGGGAGGTGTTCTAGCATGGGTATATAGACCTAAAGAAAAGGACAACCTCCCCGCCCCACCGAGGTGAGTCCTTCCTTCCTTCCCCTTTTGTCCCCCATTCCTTCCAGATTGTTTAAGGCAGGGATTCAGACCAGAGAATCTTATGTATCCCAAAGCCAAGGAGACTGAAGCAGCCTTGCAAGCAACCTGAGGGGTCAAGGGTGAAGAAACAAGAAGTGACAGGAATGTCCCTCTCCCAAAAAAAAAAAAAGACTGAATCATCAAAGATAACAAAATAAATGATCTGAAATCCCTAAAGCAGATAAATTAACTGAGAGGATTCTAAAACCAGAAAAAGATTGAATAAAAACCTCAATGCATTAAATTCATATCCACATAGGATATGAAGGAAAGTGTATCAGTATACCTGACTAAAGAGAATCCTATGGATTCAAGGGAGCATAGAATAATCAAAAGTTCCATAATGATTCAAAAGAGAAATAAAATGTATAAAAATCAGAAATGAATGTGGATTAAAATCTGGAGCTTTCTGTTCAGAATTAAAAACAACACATTGGGGAAAAAAATCCATAAAGGAAAAAATATTCTAAAGCAAGTTTAACAATTTTGGAATACTGAAGTAGTGAATTGGAGGAAAATTTGAAGGAACTCAAAAGTCAACATTAAAAGAACACATTCTCAATAAGCCAAAGCTGAGGGGCAGCAGAGTAGATAGAGCACCAGCCCTGGGGTCAGAAGGGCCTGCATTTAAAGTTGGTCTCCCACACTAGCCAGGGACCTGAGTAACAGCTCCAAAGCCAAAAGGAATGATACCTCTTGCAGCTGCAGGGGAGTCCAGGAACATTGTTCATGTTTTTGAGGCTGAGAAGAAAATTTCTGGTCACCGAGGAGTAGAGCCCTTAGTCTCAATTACAAGGCAGAAAGCACTACCACTTGAAACTGCAAGCAACAAAAACAAAACAAAAACTGGGGCAAGCCACTTAACCCTGATGGCCTCCTTCAAAAGAAAAAGTTCAGGTGATTGGAGGAAAAATAATAGATCTCCCAGGAGAACACTGCAAATCAAAAAATTTGAACACCATGACGTGAGAAATAAACTTCCGGAATTTCTAAATATAGACAACAAAGAATTGATTGAGAATGTCTACATATTATCACTAAAAAATTTCCCTGTACTTTAAACTGTGGAAGATACATAGTAGTTAAATAAAATATTTCAATGATAAATTTTGAAAGAATTAAGAAAGGCTGGCCAGCGAGTAACAAACATTAAGTGATTACAAAGTGGCAGATACTGTGCTAAGCACAAAGAATACAAATATAGGCAAAAGGAAAGATAGTCCCTGACCCCAAGAACCAAAGGCCTCAACCAAAACAATGATATATCTTGCACACTTGAAGTTATCAATGAAAAAAAGATGGATACTTAATCAGAGACATTTGATCTATTTCTGGAGGGAGAAACAAGTAGAATGAATGACTTACAAACAGCCTCAAAATAGAAATATAAGAACAGTAAATATAACTCTCAAGGAATGACAAATAAATTATCTCATATTTAGAAATTGCTATTTAAATAAGCAAACTAGGGGATAAAAGAAAAAGATGAAAGAACAAAAAAGGTTAAAGATTTAAGTTGTAATTTAGAAAATCAGAAGCAAAGGTGGAAGGGCTAAAGAAATCATATACTATATACCCTATCTCTTCTCACCACCACCATCACACCAAAGGTGCATCAATATTTTTGTGGAATTAAATTGAAAAATGGTCTAGTGATAGGAATTGGATCTGTCATTTCATTGGTAGGGAAAATCTCCAGATAAGAAAACTATCCCTACCAAAGCAATTCAGCAACTTATCTGCAATTTAGTTTTAGAGAATTTCCTAGAGCACTTGGAAGTTGTATAAATTGGGAAATGAGGGATGGGAAATAATAGGGAAAGAGTGATAAGCTACCAAGTTCATAGAGAAACAATGAAGGGATAGTGATTCATGTAGTCTCTTAACAAGAAGAGGGAGTTAGGAGAGGAGAGAGGCAACAGAGGGAAGAAAATGAGACTGGGGAAATTTTTTAAAAGAGGTAAGGTCTCATTCCAGTGGAAGATAGTAATGCTACTAAAGAGCACTTCCACAGTAGGGGAAAATGTGCCTGCATGAAAGATTGGCAACTCCTGATAGGTTTAATCTAGGGGCAGTTTGTTCATTGGAAGACCATCTTCTTTAGAGTACTGTGATTTAATCAACAGGAAAAAATAATATGAGTTCCTGTTATATAGGAAAAACAATCATAATGGACAGAAGAGGGGTGTGTGGAACCAAAGAAGAGATGGTATGACCTTTGGGAATGAGACTAATGATGAAGGCAGGAGGTAGGACTTGGCCTCAAAATTGGGACACAGGGTAATTTCTACTATGTAGAGTTGCTTCTGATATTTCCTTAGTAAACATATTTCTAAGAATGAAGTATAGCAGGAAAAAATGGAAATGTCTACAAATGCAATAAGATAGAAATTGATTAGAAGTGAGTGTTCAAAATCCAAGAAAGATAATAAAGAAAACAAATTAGGAAAAAATAAGGATATTGCCCATAAATCAAAGAAAGAAAGAAATTCAGAATAGACTGGAAAGAGCAAAAAGCAGGTCACAGTGGGGCAAGTTCAGCAGCAGGCTTTGGAAGCAGTTGCATCAGTAGCTATAGCACCCTTGGGAGTTCTCAACCCACAAATAGCAGAGGGATCAGACTTTTGGTTGGAAAGAGATTGCAAGGAACGCTTTGCTGCTACTGAATTCTGATCTTGTTTCATTGCTCATCCATAGTTCCTAGGGCAAAGGGGCAAAGAGGAACATGGAATTTGTGGCTGCAGGCTATCAGGAGGGCTGGTCATAGTCCCAAGGAGTACTAATGCTTGCAACTGCAGGAGAGCAGGAACTTGAGTAACAGCTCCAGAGCCAAAAGGAATGATACCACTTGCAGCTGCAGGAGAGAGGGGGAGCATTGGTCACAGTTTTGAGGCTGTGAAGAATACTTCTGGTCACTGAGGAGTGGGGACCCTGGTCTTAATTCCAAGGCAGAAAGCACTACCACTTGAAACTGCAGGAGAGCATAATTTCCAGCGAAGAGGAACACCAGAATTGTGGCTACAGAGGAGCCTATTCTAGGTAAAGACCAGAGAGAAGTAACCACATTTCTTCTTAGATCATACTAATTCAGAAGTATCAAATCTTACAACTTCCCAGACTACCCCTGAAAACAGCAGCATGAAGAAACCTAAAGCTTGGAACAATGTTCCCTCTACCCTGGGACTTCAACATAAAAGTTAAAAGTCAAAAAGTAGATTGGAAAATGAGCAAACAACGAAAAAAGAACTTAACCATAAAAAGTTACTTTGGTAACAGGGAAGATCAAGATATTCAGAAGAACACAACATTGTCAAAACAGCTATAAGCAAAGCCTCAAAGAAAAACCCATGAATTGGGCAACAAGGATTCCTGAAATAGCTAAAAAAAAAAAAAAAAAAAAAAAAAAAAAAAAGATTTTTAAAAGAAAATAAGAAAAGTAGAGGGGGGAAATGGGAAAATAAGTGAAAGGGATTCAAGAAAATTATGAAAAGAGAGACCCAAAAAAAATTGAAGAAAATAATACTTTAAAAAACAAAATTGGCCAAATGATAAAAGAAGTGCAAAAATACACCAAAGAGAAGAATTTCTTAAAAAATATAATTGACAAAATGGAAAAAGTTGTTCAAAAGTTCTCTGAAGAAAATAATTCCTTAAAACACAGACTTGGGCAAGTAGAAGCTAATGACTCCATGAGATATCAAAAAACAAACAAAATTTAAAAATGGAAGAAAATGTGAAATATCTCATTGAAAAAACAACTGATCTAGAAATAGTTCAAGAAGAAATAATTTAAAAATTACTAGTCTACCTGAAAGTCATAATCCAAAAAAACAAAAACAAATAAAAAAAAAAAAAGCCCAGACATCATATTTCAAGAAATTATCATAAAAAACTGTCCTGATATCCTAGAACCAAAGGGTAAAATAGACATTGAAAGAAGACACTGATCACTTCTTGAAAGAGATCCCCAATAAGAAAACTACTAGTATATAATCAAAGTCCAGAGCTCCTAAGGCAAGGAGAAGATATTTTAAGCAGCCAGAAAGAAACATTTCATGTGTTGTGAAGCCAAAGTCTGCATTACACAAGATTCAGCATCTTCCACAGGAAAGGATCAGAAAGCTTTAAATATAATATATAAGTTATTAGGAAGGCAAAGGAGCTAAGATTTCATCCAAAAATAACATACCTAGCAAAATAGTATAATTTCAAAAGAAAAAGTAAATATTTAATGAAATAGAGGACTTCTATTCATTCCTGATGAAAAGACGATCAGGAATAATAGAAAATAGATTAGAAAATTGACTTTCAAATACAAGACTCAAGATAAGCATAATAAAGCAAATGTAAAAAAGAAACCATAAGGGATTCGTTAAAGTTAAATTGTTTGCAATCCTGTATGGGAAGATCATACTTATAACTCTTAAGAATTTTATCATTATTACAGTAGTTAGAAGGAGTATCCATAGGCAGAGGGCATAAATGCAAATTGACTATTGTAGCGAGCTGTCGTCTCCAGAAGCTGCTGGATCGCTCTCTGGGAAGAGATCTGCTGTGTCTACTCAAATCTTTCAGACAAATTCTTCCTGTAGTGAACCGTTGTCTCCAGGCAGTTGCTGTTAACTCTTGTCCAGAGAAGTGACTTCCCTTCCTGCAGAGAGCCGACTTCCCTTCCTGCAGAGAGCTGCGTCAAGCCAGATGTAGTGCAGAGTCTTCTTCTTGAATCCTGGCTCTGAATCTCCTCCAGCTCTTATCCTTCTCCAGGCAGACTGACTTTCCAGGCCCACTGTTGCCTCTTTTTATCCTCCCAGAGAATGGGCGTGGGATAATGCAAGGGCTTCTGGGAAGAACCACTTCAGCCAATGAGCTTGCTCCTTCTATCAAGTCAACCTGAGTTCTCACCTTGTAATTGTCCAGACAACCTGAATTCTCACCTTGTCACTGTCCAGACAACCTGAGTTCTCACCTAGTAATCCTAACAGACTATGATGGAATGATTTTTAAAAAATAAGTTAAGGAGTGAGAAAGAAGGATATGCCATTAGAAGGAGGAAGGGAGAAAAAGAATGGAGAAAATAATATTACATAAAAGAGATGGGAAAGGAAGAGTTTTTACAATGAAGAGAAAATTAGGGGGAAGGGAAACTGGGTAATACTTGAAGGGAATTGTATTGGGGGGATTGACTCAAAAACAAAATTATATACATATTCCATTGGGTATAGGAATATCTTACCCTATATGGAAGTAGAAGGGGAAGAGAATAACAGAATGGCAGAGACTGATAAAAGGGAGGGTGGATTAAGGGAGGGAGTGGTCAGAAACCAAATATATTTTTGAAGAGGGATAGGTTAAAGAGAGGATAAATGAGAGAAAATAGGATAGACATAAATGCACAGTCAACGTAACTGTGAGTGTGAATGCAATGAATTCACTCATAAATACAAATGAATTAAAAAACCCCAGAATCCAACAATATCTTGTTTATAAGAAACATACTTGAAACAGGCACACACATAGTAAAAATTAGGACTGGAGGAGAATTTATTATGCTGAGATTAAAAAAAAAGCAGAGATAGCAGTCATAATCTCAGACATAGCAAAAGTAAAAACAGACATAATTTTAAAAGATAAGCAAAGAAGCTATATTTTACCAAAAGATACCACAGACAATAAGGTAATATCAATATAAATATATATGCACCAAATAGCATAGCATCCAAATTTTTTTTTAAAAAATAAGTTAAATGAATTAATCAAGAAAGAAGTTGAGATAAATAGAACTTTTAAAAAGTTAAATATGATGGACCTTGGGAGAAAATTGAATGGAAATAAAAAGGATTGTATTTTTTTCTCAGCTGTACATGGCACCTTCACAAAAATTAACCAGGGGAAGTGAAGCTATAAGAAACCAAGAAAAAAAAAAATATATATATATATACACATATATACAGAATGAAAAAATAAGAGGGAATGTGAAACATAAGAAAAACAACAGATCTGAGAGCAGATCAATAAGAGAAAACATAAAAATAATTAGATTATCTGAAAGCTGTGACCAAAAAAGAACCATAACACTATAATACAAGAAATAATCAAAGAGAATCAAATGCCAACATGAAGATTACAGCAAAATATCACAAAGATAATACACTAGGACCAGATGGGATTTATACCAGGAAGGAAAAGTTGGTTCAATATTTGGAAAACCAACAAAAAAAATTGATTATCCCAATAGATGGAGAAAAAGCTTTTGACAAACTACAATACTCATTTCTATTAAAAATACAAAACAGCATATGAATAAATGGAGCTTTCTTTAAATTGATATCTAAACCCATCAGCTAGCATTATTTGAAATGGAAAAAAGTTAGAAGTCTTTCCAATGAAATCAGGGATAAAGAAAGGTTGCCCATTATTGCCATTATTATTTAATATTGTACTAGAAATGAGAGCTATAATAATAAAAGAAGATAAAAAATAGAAGAAAATAGAATAGACAATGTGGAAATGAAACAATCTCTCTTTGCAAATCAGATGATAAACAGAGAATCAACTAAAAAACTAGTTGAAATAATTGACAACTTCAGCAACCCCACATCAAGCAACATTTCTATATATTGACAACAAAACCCAGCAGGGAAAAAATTCAAAGAGAAATTCCATTTAAAATAACTGTAGACAATATAAAATACTTGGGAGTCTGCCTGCCAAAACAAGCCCAAAAGCTATATAAACACAATTACAAAACACTTTTCACACAAATAAAAATGTAAACAACTGAAGAAATATTAATTATTCATAGATAGGCCAACTTAATATAATAAAAATGACAATTCTACCTAAATTAATTTATTTATTCAGTATCATACTAATCAAACTACCAAAACTTTTATTTTATAGAGCTAGAAATAATGATAACAAAATTCATCTGGAAAAACAAAAGGTTAAGCATATCAAGGGAATGAAAGGGGAAAAATTGTTAAAGAAGGCAGTCTAGCAATACTAAATCTCAAACTGTTTTTTATAAAGCAATAATAAAACAATCTGGTCACTTACTAAGAAATAGAATGATGTTTCAATGTAATACATTAGGTTCATAATATACAATAGTAAATTATCATAGTAATCTAGAATCTTTGAGTTCAAAAAACTCAAGAATCTAAGCTGTTGGAATAAGAATTTATTCTTTGACAAAATTTGGTTGAAAAACTAGAAAACTAGGTATAGACCAACACCTCATACATTATGCCAAAATAAGGTAAAAAGGAATATATGATTTAGATAAAAAGGATAATATCATAAACTAGTTAAGGGAACATGAAAAAATTTACTTGTCAGAAATATGGGTGAGGAAAGAATTTATGGCCAATCAAGGGATAAAAGTATTGTGGGATATAAAATGGATAATTCTGATTGCATTATATTAAAGAGCATTTGCTTAAACTAATGAAGCCAAGATTAGAAGTAAAGGAGGAAACCGGGGCAGGGGGAAATTTTTACTGCAAGTTTCTCTAATAAAGAACTTATTTCTGAATCACTTTTAAAAAGTATAAAAATAAGTGCTATTCCTCACTTGATAAATGATCAAAAGATGTGAATGGACAGTTTTCAAAATAAGAAATCAAAACTACTTATAGTCATATGAAAAAATCATTTAACTCACTATTTATTAAAGAAATGAAAATTAAAATAATTTTAAGGTACTACTTCATGTCCATCATATTGGCTAATATAACAGAAAAGGATAATGACAAATATCGGCAGGGGGGAATGTGGAAAAATTGGGCTACAATGGATTGTTGTTAAAAGTTCAAAATTGGTCTCCAGAATGGAGAATAATTCTGGAGAATAATTTGGAACTATGCCCAAAAGTCTATAAAACTGTACGTATCCTCTGGCCCAGCAATATCACTACTATGTATTCTAAAGAGATAAAAGGAAAAGAAAACACATGTTTATAAATATACACAGCAGCTATTTTTGTGGTGGCAAAGGATTGGAAATTGATGGGGTGCTCATCTTGGAGAATGGTTGAACAAGTTGTATATATGATTCTGATGGAGTACTAATATTTTTTAAGAAATGATGAGCAGAATATAATAAAATTGAGAGTTCTAATTAATCTACTTATTCAGTGCCATACTAATCAAACTGCCAAAAAATTATTTTATGGCACTAGAAACACCTGGAAGAACAAAATATAAAGAATATCGAGGGAAACAATTTAAAAAAAAAATCAAAAGACAGTGGCCTAGCTTTACCAGAACTAAAACCGTATTATAAAGCAGCAGTTATCAAAGCCATTTGGTACTGGCTAAGAGATAGATTGGTGGCATAGGTTAGTTACAGGACATGATAGTCAGTAACTATAGTAATCTACTGTTTAATAAATTCAATGACTCCAGTTTCTGAGGTAAGAACTCACTATTTGACAAAAACTGCTGGCAAAACTAGAAAAATAGTATGGCAAAAACTAAGCATAGATCAACATCTTACATTGTATACCAAAATAAGTTCAAATTGGGTACATGGTTTAGACATAAAGGATGATGCTAAAAGCAAATTGTTGCTTGTCCTTCATTCTTGAAAAGGACCATGACATCAGGGAAGTGATGCCATGACATGCAGGTGAATTGGATTGAAGTGAGGGAGGGCTGGGCAAGATTACCCATCTCACTTTCTCCTCCAGGGCATCTGGGTCCAGTGGCAGGATATAGATCAGAATGACTGGAGATGGCCCCATATGGAATGGGAGACCTTGGCCATTTTAAGGTAAAGTCTTCAACAGGTCTCAATTTGACTGAGGCCACATCCATTACTAGGTAGCAATTGAGGGAAAAATATCTCTCACCTAGTCTGAAACCCCCCCCCAAAAAAAATATAAATAAATAAATAAAACTGAGATTGGAAAAACTGGCCAAAACAGAAATTATTGCTATTTATATTCAATTTGAGTCAATCAGGACCCAAACAGTGATGAAATGGGGCTTGGTCTAGGACTTATTGATGGCCAATGAGAATCAGATTGGTTTTAGTTTAAGACATGCATGGTTTTTAAGAAAGAAATCTAGCCAGTAAACCATAAGATATCTTGGAAGAGTTCAGAGGTGCAAAAGCAAAGGAAAAATACTTTTAAAAGCATCTATAAGTAAGGGTATGATACATTATATGGGCAGAGGAAGGAAGGAAGGAAGGAAGGAAGGAAGGAAGGAAGGAAGGAAGGAAGGAAGGAAGGGAGAGAAAGAGGTAGGGAGGAAAGAAAGAAAGAAAGAAAGAAAGAAAGAAAGAAAGAAAGAAAGAAAGAAAGAAAGAAAGAAAGAAAGAAAGAAAGAAAGAAAGAAAGAAAGAAAGAAAGAAAGAAAGAAAGAAAGAAAGAAAGAAAGAAAGAAAGAAAGAAAGAGAGAGAAAGTAAGTAAGAGAGAAAGAAAGAAAGAAAGAGAAGAAGGAAGGAAGGAAGGAAGAGAGGGAGAGAGGAGGGAAGGAAGGAAGGAAGGAAGGAAGGAAGGAAGGAAGGAAGGAAGGAAGGAAGGAAGGAAGGAAGGAAGGAAGGAAGGAAGGAAGGAAGGAAGACAGGGAGAGAGGAAGGAAAGACAGGAGAGAAGGAAGGAAGGAGGGAAAAAGGGAAGGAAGGAAGGGAGGGAAGGAAAGGAAAGACAAACAAAGAAAGAAAGAGAAAGAAAGGAGGAAGGAAGAGAGGGAGGAAGGAGGGAAAGGAAGGAAGAAAGAAAAAGAAAGGAAGGAAGAAAGAGGGAAGGAAAGAAGGAAAGAAGAAAAGAAGGAGGGAGGGAAAGAAGGAAGGACAGAGGGAAGGAAGGAAGAAAGAGAGGGAGAGAGAGAAGAAGGAAGAAAGAGAGGGAGGAAGAAAGAAAGAAGTGAGCAGGATAGTATCAGAAAAACTTGGGAAGACTCATATGAATGGATGCAAAATGAAGAGGGCAAAACCAAAAGAACACTGTACACAGTAACAGCAATATTGTACAATGATCAACTGTGAAAGACTTAACTACTCTGATCTACTCAACCAAAAAATTCCAAAAGACTTCAAATGAAAAGCACTCATCCATCTCCAGAGAAAGAACTGATGATAGAGTCTGAATGCAAATAAAAGCTTTCTTTTTTCCTTTTTCCCCTCCTTTTTTTGGTCTATGTTTTCTTTTGCAATATAGCTAATATAGAAATGTTTCCCTTGCCTTCTCAAGGAAGAGGGAAGAAGAGAAAGAAAAGGAATCTGGAACTCAAATTTTAAAAAGTTTTTTTTTTTTTTTTTTTTTTTTTTTTTAAAGACTAGCAGTGCAATAAAAAGTCTACATTGAGGGCAGCTAGTTGGTGCAGTGGATAGAGCACCAGCCCTGGAGTCAAGGAGGACCTGAGTTCAAATTTGACCTCAGACACTTAACACTGCCTAGCTGTGTGACCCTGGGCAAGTCACTTAACCCCAATTGCCCACCCCACACACACACACACACACATTGTTTAAAAATTATAATTTGTTCTAAGGGAACAAAAATAGTGTTTCCTCCTACTCTACTCAGAAATACAACCAATGAGTAGAACTAGAGTAGAGAGTACTCAATTTGCATTCAGGGAAAGCTAGGTTCAAATCTTTCTTCTAATACTAGTTGTATGACCCTGAACACATCACAACCTCTCTGAACTTATTTTCTCATATGTAAAATGAGAATTGCACTAAATGGCCTTTTAACTTTTAGCCAAGCATATCAAGAAGAATTTCAGTACCTCACAAAGTGGTTCCCTGTCACTACACGTAGCAGGTGCAATCCATGTATTTTCTTTTCTGTCAGTTTAAAAACTTCTAGTGCTAGAAGAGAATTAAATCACTGCAAATTCTGATGTGTTCATCTTTATTTTCATTAAGACAACGTGATGGCAAGTCAGTTTCTTCCTTTTAATTTTAAAAATCAGGTTGTCATGGGTACAAGTTTGATCATTAATCTCTCTTCAAAGCTGGGTTATCGAAATCTGCATTTTATTATTCTTAAAGATTAATAGCAACTCATTCCCAAATGAAATGCCATATTGATCTGCTTCTGTAAGGCTGCCAAATGTGCTAGTCTAGCCCTTAGCTGGATTGGTGCTATGAATAGATCATTACTGTCTTTTGATTTTATTTTAACGGTGTCAGTGTGGTCTTATAAGTGGTTTTTCTTCTTTACTTCGCCAATAAAGTATTTAAAGTGGAAGGTATTTTTTCCCTTAACACTAAAAAGAATACATTTATTGAATCAAAATCTGATTGAAGATTTTAACTCTGGGGTACTAATGTACCACTGGCTAAAAATGGGGAGAGGAATATCAGAGTATTACAGTGGAAGGGATTTTATTGAAACCAATTTTTCCTCGCAAATAATATATGACATGAAGATAACTCATAGTATTTCAAGGTACTAGTCAATGTTTCTATCTTGTGTGTTTATTTTAACACAGAAGAGATTTTAAATGCTAATGTTACAGAAGATTTTTTTCCCCTTTCTTTTTGATGCCTAAAAGCATTACACTATGGTTAAGTACATCAGAGAAAGACTATACCACCTCTTTTTCTGGGATATAATGTGCTATAAGCTGAATTGGGGGATGGGGAAGAAAAAGATGGCTACAAACAGCAATAGCATTCAAGGTCATCTCAAATGTTTCCAGAAAGACATAAGCAGGTCAAATACAGTGCAAATGATATCACTTCTCTTTTTTTTATTATTTCTTTTTGCATTTTTATCATAATCTATTCCATAACAAGATGACCCTCAGTGCTATAAATTTAATCTGTCTAATGTTCAATTTTACATTCTTCCTACTTAACTTCCAGTTTATAAATTGTCTTTCTTCCTTTTTTTATGGAATGTAATAATACATTATGACATTCTGAGAGTGAATAGACTTTTCCTCTTTTAACCTTATTCAAATGCTTTTAAAGGTCAATAAACAGAAAGTCTTTTGTTGGATTAGGCTTTGGAGTTTAGTTTGATATATATCATTATAGAGATAGCAATGCAAAATATAGCTTAATTTTGCTACTGCACAGAAGGAAGAGGGGGGAATCTTTAAAGATGTGGCCAGTCTTTCTACACTATAAAATTGTATTGGCATGTATGCATTTTCCCTTCCTGAATATATTTGTAGAAATTGTACTTTTCTAAATTGTACTTTCCCATTCTGGCTTATGAACTTTTTCTGCTTCATGAAATAAGATGGATTGAAGAAGAACACAAAACAGCTTCTGTACTTAAGAGAAATATACTTAAGAGAAATCTGCCTATTTTCATTCTATTTTAATGAAACAAATGAAAGCTACATGATACCCTATCCTCTTATCTTATAAAAGCTAACTTATTACAGAACATCATTTAATAAGCTGTATTGGAGTCATTTGGTTCTTAAGTGCAAAGAAGCTGTGCTAGAAATATAAATCTCAAATCTTTCACAATAGAGAGTAGGCAGCAACTGCCAGCTAGCAAGTGAATGCTATTTTACCACAACCTCTAGAACTCTGGCTCCCTAGTGCATACTAAGGAATTCATAACCTGGATACACTTTGATGCAAAATGCTTTTTTTGTGGTAGCAAAAAGCTGGCAATAAAGTGGATGACCATGGTTTAGAAAATGATTAAGCAAATTAATACATGAAAGTAATGGGAAGCTATTGCACTGTAAGAAATTATAGTTATATGGAAATATGTTTTGCATGACTGTACATGTATAACATATCAAATTGTTTGCCTTCTCAATGATGGCAGAGGGAAAAAAGGGAGAGAATCTGAAACTCAAAAAATAATGTTAAAATTGCTTTTATATGTAATTGGGGGAAAAATTAAATCTGAAAAAAATGATAGTTATAATAAATTCAGAACAAGATGGAAAGTTGTATGTGAATTGAGACAGAGAAAAAGAAGCAAAGCCAGGAAAATGATGAATGAGGTTCTTTAACAATGTAAATAGAAGGACCAAAACCAATATGAATTCTGTGTGATTATAACAACCAGTGGCTCTGGAAAAAGATAAGAAAGTGCTTTTCCTTACTTCCAATGAAGAGGTAAGGGATTGTGGATATGGAATAATATATGCGCTGTCAAATACTCTCAATGTGTAGATTGTTTTTTGCTAATTCTTTTCAAGTTTCTATTACAAAGGGAAGTTCACTGGGTAGGCACAGGGAGGGAAATTTTAACTTTATAAAATCTCAGAAATGAGAGGGACACTACAGGCGATCTGGTTCAATCTTCATGAATCCTTCTCACAAGTGGCCACACAGAACCAGCTTTTGCTCAAATACCTCCTAGAATGGAAAACTGGCCACACCACAAAACAGCCCATTCTATTCTTGGATACTTTTGAATAAAAAAAAAACATTTTTTTTTGTATTTTTTTTTGAGCTAAAATCTGCTACACCTTTTCCTTTCTTTCCTTCCCCATCCCAAGCTCTCAGAACTGGAGTAACAAATGTAGAGATATAAAATGGAAACATGCCATCTGCTTTTCCATTCTTATATAAGAAAATACATAATAATACCTAATTATACATACCTGTTTAATATTCATAGTCCCAACATAGCTTATATAACTGAATGTAAAATTACTTTTATTCTGCTCAGTAATACTGCTAAAAAAGGACTTTTTCCTCCATTTTGCAATGACCCGATCCTATGATACAACTGTATAAGATTCCAGATCTCAGAATGATGATTTTGGACCACCTTCTTCTGAGAACTCAGTAAACTTTGAGAAAAACAATGAAACATCACAAATGCTCTTTATTTATTGTCTTTTTAGGGGTTAGTGGACAGCCCATGAAATTGTAACCAGTGGAGAGAGTAATCATATTGAATGCCACAACTGTTATTTACATAAGAAAGCAAACTTAAAGATTTCCCTGAGAACAAACCTCCTTTTGTTTTTTACATGTAGCCTAAAATTTCTTTTCTGGTTTGTTTGGGAAGGGTAAGCACTGCAGAAGGTATAAATCTTTAAATATCTGCAGGGTGACTCATGAATTTCTATTACAACCCCATTTGTCCCTATAAAATTGAGAGATTGGAAGAATGCATTAATTTTTCTTATTTCCTACTGCCTCCCCCAGCCACAAAACACTAAATAAACTCATGAAATTAAGAGAAAAAAAGAAAAACTAGGGGCCTCACATCACCTTGAAGAGGATCAATAGAGTAGGAACATAAGTCTTTGATCTATCCCACTAATCATTCTCTTTAGGCTTTTCAGATTCCCAGGAAAGCATGTTAATGTAATGAAAATAGTTCTTTGTGTGGCTGAATCCAGAAGAGCTCACCCCTCACGAGTCAAAGATTTATGAAGGTGAGATATTTTAAAATTGCCAAGTGCTTGATAGCATCAATCCATCATGTGCATAAAATCCAAAGACATACCAAAGCCAGTCGTGTTAATTGTGTTAATTTAAGAGAAAAGATTTGCCCTGAATGAGCTCTGCTTGTGAGGCATTAGAAGCTATATCAGTTGTAAACAACTATATTAGACTTGTATCCATCTATTCATTTGGCTAAGGGGGTAGTGCTGAAGGGGAAATGATTTTTTTGGATTCTTTCCAGATCCTCAAAAATAGCTGGTAGTTCCCCAATAAAAATAAAATTGATGAGAATTCTCTAATTCTGCTTCTCACTCTGTCTTTCTTGTCTTTATTTAAAACTCATCGGAGACTTCTGACCTTCTCTATGAACAAAAGATTCTGCTCTCTGGTAATCAATACCTTTGTTAAGTCAGGACTTGGATGCTCTTAATGGAATTCATGCCCTCTGGGATTGGCCCAGCAGGGCACACACTATGGTCTCAGCTGGCATTAAAGAATAACCCTTTCTTTGGCCTCAGAAAGCTTCAGAGAATTTATTATTGCTATTGTTAATAATAATAACACTTAAATAATGCTTCCTGCCCACACTTTGAGTTTTATTATCCTCATTTTACAAATTAGGAAACAGATTCAGAGAGTAAATCCATAGCCAATAAGTATCAAAGTATTCTTTCCATTACATCAACATTTCTCTCTGATGGTAATTGCAATTGCATTTTTCAAAATTGTCAGCATTCCTTTTTAGGATTGGCAAAGTGCTTTAAGCTGTCAGTGACACTCTCACTCACTTAGAATTAGCCCATCGGTTCTAAGTGTCAGTTCCCAAGAAGTCAACATGATTTGTTTGATTTCCGAAGCCTATAATTAATAATAATAAAATAATAGCTACCATTTTTGGAGTTGATATTTCATTTTTGGAGATATATTTAACTTATTATATTAAACTTAAGGACAAGAAAAGGACTCTGGGATAGAGGCCTTTACTCTTTAGGGCTATTTTTATCCAGTGACTTCTGCCAGATTCATGTTCAATTTTGGGAATGTCTAAAAAGACAAAATTAGCCAAGCCCTTGTTCCAACCTTTTCATAAGCTACTGTTTTTCTATCACTACTTCTAAGTGACATTGCACTCATCCCCAAGGAAATCAACCACACTTTACTTGAGGTTTTTGCCACTGATAGGGCATTCTGAAGCATGATCTATATTGTGGTTCTCATCAATCCAATCCAATTCAGTCTAACAATCATTTATTAAGTGCCTACTACATGCAAACTATATGATTGGTTGTAGTGAAGATCAAATGCGATAACATAGGTAAAGCAGTTTGCTTTAAAGTTCAAAAGTTCTATATAAATGCTAGTCATTATTATTATTTTTATTAAATATCAGTTCCAAAATAAAATATATTATTATACAATTAATATAAGCTTGGCGTTATCATTAACCCCTTTTCATAAATGAGGAAACTGAGGTTTAGGTCAAGTGATTTGCCCAGGAACAATGAAAGAGGAAAATAAGAGGAAAGATTTCTGTGTCTTCATAATGGAAAAACTCCTAATGTTAAATGCTCAAGATTCAGCATATTTGATTATTTGGAAAATTGCTTTTAAGTATTAAGAGCACTTGAAGTTGAAAATCACATTATGTGTCATTCATATGTTCTCCAGATTTCTTGCTTCATTTTCTTAGAAATATTTTGAATAGCTTTTCAATTAGCTGGTAATAGTAAAGTCTACTTCCAGTCTCTCTGCCTTACATTTCTTGGCCATACATGTTACATATGACTATTCTGATGATAATCTCTTCAGTTGTCCTATAATTTGTTCTAAGGTTCTAATAGTTCATTTGCAGTTTAGCTCAGAAAACACATGACTCACTGAAAACTCAAATGAAGTGAACAAGTTTTTATTAAGAACCTACTATGTGCCAGGCATTATACTAAAGATACTACAAAAATAAAAAATAAAAGGAACTCACAATCTAATGGAGAGAGACTACAAGTGAACTTCAATGTATAAATAAGACTTATACAGGATAAATGAAAAATAATTTCAGAGAGAAAGCATTAAGATGAATGAGTAGGAAAAACTTTTTTTGGAAAGTGGAATTTTAGCTGAGACTTGAAGGAAGCCACTGAAGTCAGGAGGCAGAAGTGAAGAAGGTGAGAATTCCAGGAATAGGAGCCATCCAATAAAAATGAATCAAGTTGAGAGACTGAATGTCTTGTGGGAATAACAGTTAGTCCAGTGTACGTGCAGGGAGTAACGTATGGTATTCCTTTTTAGAGTTGACAAAGGACTTTGAGCTTATCAATGACAATCTCACCCATAGGTTCTAAGTATCCCAAAAAGTCAACATGATTTGATTTTTTGAAGCTTATATTTAATAATAATGGCTACTATTTTATAGGATTTTTGGAGCTGATATTTCATTTTTTGATCTATATTTAATATATTAAACTTAAGGACAAGAAAAAGACTCTGGGATAGAGGCCTTTACTTTATAGGGCTATTTTTGTTTATTCTGCCAGAATCATGTTTAATTTTGGGAATGTCTAAAAAGACAAAATTAGCCAAGGCCTTGTTCCAACCTTTTATTAAGCTAATGTTTTTCTTTCACTACTTCTAAGTGACATTGCATTCATCCCCAAAGAAATCATGCACACTTTTGAGATTTGGTAACCTGGTATCAAGGTAACCTGGTAAGGGTCAGATTATGAAGGGCTTTAAAAGACTAACAGAGCATTTTTATATTTACTCCTGGAAGCAATAGGGAACCTCTGTAGTTTACTGAATAGGGGAGGGTGATATGGTCGGACATACACTTTAGGAAGATCATTCTGATAGGTGAGTAGAGGATGGATCAGAGTCAGGAGATATTTGGGGCAGAAAGACCAGGCTGTTGCAATAGTGAGGTGATGCTGGAATGATGGCAGTGTCAGTAGAGAAGGAAGGGGATGTATATAAGAGATGTTATAAAGATGGAATCAACAGAACTTGACCTTTAACTAAATATGGTAGAGGGTGGAGTGAGTGAGGAATTGAGAAAAATACCTAGTTTGTGAACATGGATGATTGAGAAGTGATAGTGTCTTTGGCAATAACAGAAAGTAGTGAGAGAGGAAAGGTGGGGAAGTGTGGTGGGAGGACAGAATAATGAATTCATTTTTGGACTTGCTGAGTTTAAAATGTCAATGGGACATCTGATTTGAGATTTCAACAGGCAATTGGGGGTGTGAGACTGGAAGTTGGAAGAGAGATTAGGGAAATGGATATAAAAATATTAGAAAAAGCTGGCCAGAGTCAGCAGTTACAGGTGCCATAGTTTTCACTGATGTGATTAAAAGGGTCTTGGCAAAGATGGATTCAGTGGACAAATAATTCTTGGAAATAGCAATCTAAATGTCCTCTTAAAAACTAATTTAGAGGTAGGATATGCCAGTTCAGCAAGTCCTTAGAAGGTATTTGAATTACAATAAGCATATAACTATGAATCTAATTTATCATTAGCAATACCATCAGTCTCTTTAAGCAGTACCTAAAGTACTCTTAGATGCATGAAATTAGAAGAATAAAGACATCTATAGGGACTTTTCCTCTTGAGTAAGAAAATCTAAGTTATAACTAGACTAGTATTCAAATAATAAATCCTAATCACTGGGTTTGGATCTGTTAAATTATCTGCCTATTGGATAGAATGCTGATCTTGAGTCAGGAAATTCAATCCTGCCTCAGACATTTACTGGCTGTTAATGCTGAGTAAATTATTTGGTTCTCTAAGCCTTAGTTTCTCTTTCTGCAAAATGGAAATCATAATAGCACTATTTCAGAGGATTGCTATGATATAACATGTAAAATTCTTTGCAATCTTTAAAGTACTACTATATGAATGTTATTTTATCTATCAAGTGACCTAGGAAGAATCTTCCATGTCTTTGCCCAGACAACATCTGAGTTCTGCAGAGTTAGGTCATATATCTGGGTTAAACAAAGGAGTCTGGGATAGAAGCATTCATTTTATAGGGCTATTTTTATCCAGTGACTTCTATTAGAACCATGCTTATTTTAAAGGAATGTCTAAAAAAGCAAAATTACTCAAGCTCTTATTCTAACCTTTTCATAAGCTACTGTTTCTCTATCACTGCTTCTAAGTGACAATGCTTTCATTCTCAAAGAAAAGTATCCATACAAGAAAAGTATCCTTCATCTGCTTGAGGTTATTCCATTGACAAGGCATTCTGAAGCACGATGTACATGGTGTCTTTCATCAATCCAATCCAAAATAGTCTAATAATCATTTATTAAGTGCCTACTACATGCAAAGGTTCTGGATTTACAAAGACAAAATAAAAAATAATCCTTGCCCTCAAAGAGCTTACATTCTACTGGGGGAGGGTAACACAACATGCAAACATGTAAGTTTATAAGTGTTCATTTGAGAAAGAAAGAGAGGGTACTAACAACTAAGGAGATCAGAAAAGTCTCCTCACAGGTTAAGGGACCTGAGCTGAGTCTTGAAGGAAGCTAAGAATTTAAGAAGCAGAGGTAAGAAGGGAGTACATTCCAGGCATGATGGACAGCCTGTGAAAAGCACAGAAATGAGAGATGGGTAGGGAGTTCAGGGAACAGCAAAGAGGCCAATTCGACTGGAATGTAGAGTGTATGAAAAGGAGGAATATACAATATGACCATAAATGTAGTTGGGAGCTAAGTCACAAAGAATTTTTACATACTAAGGTGAGGCAAGAGGAAGCTGTTGACAGTACTTGAGCAGGGAGCGATATGATCAAATTTGTACTTTAGGAAGATTATTTTGGCATATCTATGGAGAATGGATTGATGAAGGGAGAGACTGGAAGCTGGACATCCAGGTAGGCCGCCAGTTGAGGTGCTCAGGGCTTGAGATAGGATGGTAAAAGAAATGTGAGGGTAGAATGGGCAAGACTCAGCAACTAGTAGAACATGGAGAGTGAGGGAAAGGGAAGAGTAGAGAAAGCTTTGAGGCTGTGAACCTGGGTGACTGAAAAATTGGTGGTGTCCTGAACAGAAATAAGGAAATATAGAGGATAGGTGGATTGTTATTTTGAACTGCATGAGTTCAGTTATTTATAATGCTTGTATTTATATTAATGAAACTATTAACAGTTTATCAGGGCTTTTGTAGAGAGAAGTGAAACGTGTACATATAGACCAAAGTCCAGTTCCTGAGTTCTCTGTGGTTTGAATTGTACTTGCATTGCAAAAAGACAATCAAAATGGTGTGATCTCACAAGACCAAAATAATCCTCCCCTCATCAAAATAGCACACCACAAATAACACAGACGATGAGAATGAAGTTCAGGTATTTGGGGGGAATTATCATTTTTACTAATTTGTGTCTTACAGCAAAAGGGAGAAGGAAGAAAAGTTGAGAGTGAAAAAAAAAAAGACTACTCCAAAGCCTTGAATTCATTGAGATCCAATAGGACAGGAAAATTTAGCAAAACTATAACTACCTTATCGCCACAGAGCCCTAGATTGAAAATGTGTAAAAAGTGATAAGCAAAACTCTTCAGTTGTGATGAAGATGATCATAAGCAGTTAGGGATTTATTTTCCTACATCATACTTAGCAGGTGTCATTCAGCACAAATAAGGCTCACAAAATGCAGAAGCTACTTTACTAGGGAGACTTATTGGGTTGACCACCTAGGACCCACTTTCCAAACAGGAAAATGGTACAACTACAACTCTGCATTCAAGGTCAAGACAATTTGTTGGTGAAGACAATTTAAGAAATAGAAAATTCATGTTATTTCCTCTTTTCTATCTGCTGGTGGTTTTCATTTATTGAAAGGGGATTGTGTTGTTTCCTTCAACTGTACTTTGTGTCATAGTGAGGTTCAATTACATAAAATATTTAGTGAGACTCTTGGATTATAAGAGAGCATCGACAAGGCTTCACTAGAACTTGGGTTGGAAGGAAGGAAAGATAACAAATGTGACTTTAAGGGGCAATATGTCTTCTCATGAGACCATGAGCAGACTAATGCTACATCACCACAAATGAATAATTACAGATGAATGGAATCCTTGGCTGCTTCATTCTTAGAAATATGTCTCTTCTAGTTTATCCTAAATCTATCAGGCTGCTCACAGCTTAGAATTATTTCTAATGTGCTTCTAAAGTTTAAGTGAAAGGCTACACTCCTAAGAGTGAATTTTGATTAAATGGTTTTGGATCATAAACTAATCAATCTAGGAAATATTAGCATTTTCTATGTGAGGGGGATAGAATTATTAAAATTCATCATTCATTGCCAAGTTCCTTTTTTAAACTACATTTTAAATGATGTGAAATGGTCATGAAAAGTCATCACATACATCACAGAAATGACCACCATGCATCTAGTTACCCACGGGGCACAGCAGGCTGTAGGGGCAAACTTTTTCTTTTTTGAAAAACCTGAAATTGTTTAAAAGGGAAGAATATTAACTGGCCTTTTATTTTTTCTGAATGAAGATGAGCTAGAGCAGCACCTGAGGAGCCAACGTTCACACTATATCAAATAGCTTTAAGCAGCAGTTACCTAGGATGTGGGCAGGTTGATTCATCTTTGGCAGTGATTTTTTATGTATCTAAGGAGCATGAGTGAACTGGGTGTGGGCTGAGGCTGGTGAGTGTAAATAAGATTTAACTTTAGCTCATAGCAAATGACAATGATCACAGAAGATTTAGCACCTCCATTAGCACCTTCTCTGGCCCAGAATTATCTGTCTGCTTGAAAGAGAAGGACATATTACTGGGTAACTTCTCTGTGATTTTTCCAGGACCATACATAGTTGGCTCCTGGCAGGTCAGGCTGCTTCTACATGAGTTTTTCTTACTTGAGAGAAAATTCAGTATTGAAAATGAGACTATAGTCTGGGTATATTGTATACTAAGTAATAGGTGTTTCAGGA
This sequence comes from Sminthopsis crassicaudata, assembly GCF_048593235.1. NCBI lineage: Eukaryota > Metazoa > Chordata > Mammalia > Dasyuromorphia > Dasyuridae > Sminthopsis > Sminthopsis crassicaudata. Next base: position 578,842,971 of record NC_133618.1, on the reverse strand, counting down.
AAAAAGCTATTTAAAAGGTCAAATGCATATTATTCCCTCTTAAGTATTAGTTTCTTATTTGTTTAAGGTTTTTTTTAAAGCACTGACTATATTTTTTGATTTGTGATGGTTATTTCTTCTAGGTTTGATTTTTCGGTTTTCTTAGTAGATATTATGTTTTCTTCCATTATTTCTGCAAAGCTCTCCTCTATCTGAGAAGATTTCTTAGAGGTTGCTTTAGAACCTTCCTCTTCCTTCTCCTCTTTCTTAAAAGACAACACAGGGGGTGATGATTTTGAGGCAGTTGTGCTAAACATTCTGGATGATACCAAATAACCAGGATTAGAAGGTGGATTCAACCCTGAAATGGTCATTCCACTGGTGCTGAATCGGGTCTCTTCACCTTCTAGTAGCTTCCTGTAAATATAACAGAGAGAAGATTAGCAGAAAATGTCAGTGGGAAGCTAGATCACCAATTGATTCAGAACATTCAGAACAAATCCACTTAGTTTCCTAATTTAAAGTCAGGTCTTTGAGTATGCATTTCTAAACCCAGAACATTAGGATGAATCTTCAGAGATTATCCTATTTGTTCCCCTGTCTCAAGTCTCACAGCATCTTAAACATTCCATTCAGATAGTTAAACATACTTTTTAAAGAAAGGTATAGACAACTCCTTCTTATACCATCATTAACATCACACTTAATAAAGCATCAAAAATAATTTTTATCAATTTGATTCTACTAATCTCTAATGGGAAGCTATTTTGTTCATAACCCCTTAGCTACAATATGAATAACAGAGTAGGAGGCATATATGAATCTGTGGAGAGAACTATTTCTCTCACTTAAACCTGTATTTCTGTGCTTCTCTTTTAATATATCTAGAAGCAAAGGGAACATGTTAAGTAAATCAGAGTTTTAATATAGGCACTGAGACTTTTTGAGATAGGGATGGTGAGTTAACTGACTACCAATGACAACCCTAAAGCATCTGGGGTTGAAGCTACCTGTTTGAGTCCCTTTGTGTAAATAAAACAAGGAAGACATTTCTTTTTTATTTTTGAAAGGATGTTCTTTGAGGGATGAATCAGAAAGATTTGAGAGCTCAGTGGATAGTGCCAGGTTTGAGGGTGGAGGTGAGCAGAGAAAGTAAGGGATCTACATTTCTAAAACCTGCCCATTGATCTTGTGACCATGGGCAGAAATTTGCCTCGATTAGGCTATTTCCTTATACAACAGAGATAATCTCTATTAAACTGAAAAACGCTATAAAGATATGTTTTTCAGGTGGTGCAGAGAGAATACATAGCATTGTTCATGCTGACCTCTATGTTTAGAAAGCACTTTTTCTCTTTCTACAAGGCACTGCTTAGTAAACTTTCCTATCATAAAGTTTCCCCAATTACCCAGATAGACAAAATCACTCTTTCCTCGAATCTTTGACATAATTCTGCTTTCATTTCTATATACTTGGGAAAAAAGCTACTTATAAGTATTCTATATCTCCCCAACTAAATTATAACCTATTTAAGGATAGAGATTATTCTTTTTATTAACATCTTTCTCCACTTTCCTAATACCTCACAATTATTTTCTGAATTAGAATCTAAAGATAGAAGATTTATGGTGGCAAGGAAATAGAAACTAAGGAGGTGCCCATCAACTGGGGAATGGATGAACACAATATATGTGAATACAATGGAACATTGTTGGGCCATAAGGAGAAAGATATTTGGCACACTGAAGAGAGCTCTGGTACTGGAGTCAGAAAAGTCCAAGTTCATATCCAGAATCAGACACTTTATAGCTTATGTTGGGCAAGTCATTTAATCAGTGGCTGGCTCAACCTCAAAACCACCTAATTCCCAGGGCTGTTGTGAGGATCAAATGAGATAATATAATATGTCAGACATATAAATACTAGTTGTTATTGTTATAAAATTATTAAAATTACGGTTTCAGCAAAACCTGGGAAGAGTTGTATGAATTAATATAGAGTGAAATGAACAGAATCAGGAAAACAAGTTACATAATATACAATTGTTATATAATAACAAAATTATAAAAACATTTATAAAGACAATTATAAAAACACTGAAAGACTTAAAAGCTCTTCAGTGATGGATGACTCAGGGTGCTGAATGAGTCCATGCTGATCATGGACAATGCAGAAATTTTTAAAAATTTATGTACATTTATTACAAGGTCTAGAATAGCATGACAAGAATAGATTAGGTGTAAGGAAAGGGAGAGATCAAAGAATAGGCCACCCCAAAAGTGTTTCAGTAGGACTGTTGGCTTGGTCATATATTCACATAGCTTACAGAAAGAGAGAATACAGTCAAATATCCACCTTGGTTCCATGCTTCTGGTGACCCAGACCACTCAGGGTGGTGACCTCAAAGTACTAGCTATGAGCTGGACATTACCTGTAAGCCGCAATCTCAATGTCCAGGGCCATTTTGACATTGAGCAGATCCTGGTACTCTCGCAGGTGGCGAGCCATCTCACTCTTTGTGTTCCTCAGGTCATTCTCTAGTTGTCCAATGCTATCCTGAAAAAGAGAAGTCTTGACCAATTAGCCCAAATCAACCTAAAATCAGTGGTACTTCCATAGGGTGTATGACTAGTCATTATGGAAATTTTTAGTGTCAGATATGGATTATCCCATTTCTGGCTTGTCTCATTACATTATTCATCCATTCATCCATTTATTCATTCAACAAGCACTGATTAAGAATTTACTCTGAAATTTTTTGTTATATGGAATGCCTCTCTGGGAAGAAGAGGGAGGTGAGATCAAAGGGAAAATTTATCATCCATAAAATTTATTTTTAAAGAAGAGCTTATGCTATGCATTATTCTAGTTTTAAGAGGAGACAAAGTTTTAAGGCATGGTCCTTGCCCTCAGAGAGTTTATAATCTAGTAGGAAAAATAATAATCCAAAAATAACATATCCTTTCTCTACTTCACAATCTCCATCAAGGGCTCAGAATCAAGAAATTCCCACTGGAAGCAAAACAAGGAGAACATTTACCCAGTAACAGCAACATTGTGTGGATAATCAACTTTGATAGACTTTGCTCTTCTCAGCAAACATCTCATATAATGATCTAAGACTCTTCCAAAAGATTCATGATGGAAAATGCTTATCCACATTCAAAGAAAGAACTATGGATTCTGAAAGCAGATCAAAACATACTATTTTCACTCTTGTTATTTTTTCTTTTGTATGGTTTTTCCCTTTTGTTCTGATTCTTCTTTTACAACATAACTAATGTGGAAGTATGTTTAATATGATTCTATACTATAACCTATATTGGATTGCTTGCCATCTTGGGGAGGGGGAGTGATGAGGGAGAGAGGCAGAAAAAAAATTGAAATCAAAATCTTATAAAAGTAAATGTTGAAAACCAATAAATGTCTTTAAAACTTAGATGACTTGCCCAAGATCATGCTGCTAGTAAACATCTGAGTTCAGCTTTGAACTTAGGGATTCTTGACTCCAGGCCCAATGTTTTATCCTCTATACCACCTAGTTGCTTTTTTCTTGTTTGTTTTCTAGAATACCACAAAGAAACTCAAGTAAATGGTTGTAGCTTTAATAGTGGAATAATAGGAATACAAAATTAGTAGCATAAAATCGACATCAGGATGAAGGGGCAGCTGCTATCTGTAGTTGATAACAATAGAAGTGGAACTGAACCATTTGGAGGGGGAGCCATCTGTGACTGATGCAGTGAAGTCATAGTGTTGCCCAGTGACAGGCAAGGAGGTAAGTTGTTGCCTGGAAAGCTATTACAGCAGCACAAATTTCACATATACCCACACACAAATCCCAGAAATTTGTTCCCTTTTCCTCAGTGATATAAGAATCAGGGTTGGAAAGGGAAGATTATTTTCCTTTTTAAAAAATATTTTAATTTTAATTTATGCAATAAAATAAGCATTTCCATAATTTTTATGGAACATTTCCACGTTTTTTAAAAAGATGATTACACATGAAACAGCAAATCTATTATGCACAACTTGCTATTCCTTTTAAATATATAATAAAATTATCATATAAATTTCCAAGAAAAGAAAGAAAAAAAGAAATATTCTCACTGAGGCAAGAGCAGGACAGTATCTTTTTCATGTTTTTATTTCCTTACAATCATTTTTCAAAATCTGCTATAGAATTTCTTTACTAACAGCCTTTTATTTATTATTATTCATTTGATTCTTCTAAGCACAAGTCCAGGCCCAGATAAAAGAAACTTTTAATTTGTTGGTCATGATACTTATTGAGTATTTCAGGTTACTACCTCATATAATTGCATGAGGTGTTTGTGGTTTTTTTGTTATTCATCCTTTGTTCTCAAAGAAGAGATGATGTTCTCAAAGAGGATGATATATTGACTTGCATGTGAACTGGATTTAAGTGAAACAGAGCTGTGCAAAGTCATCAGCCTCACTCTTCCAAGTCACTGGAATTCAATGGCAAGGCAAAAGTCAAGCTGACCAATAATGGTCACATTGGCTTAGGAGACATGGAAGATTCCACAGCCTGAGCATTATCTTACTGAAAACAGTGGCACAGTATCCATGCATGAGATACCTAAACTACACTATATTACATCTTCTGGATAGATTCACATCTTTTACTGGTGATCCTAAATTCACAAAGTCAACCTTTGTGATGAGAAACATAGTTAATATTGCAAGAGGTACAAACCTTTAAACTCTAAGAAATAACAGAAAGAACTTAAATTACACCACCCACTATGTTATAAGCAGTAAAATTCAGTGGAAGATAGACCCTGATGGCCATAAGGCTAGAACAATCCTTTAAAAGTAAGTAAGTAGAAATACCAATTACATGAAAGCAAAAGAAATGTTCTAAATTTGTTAAAGAATCATGGAAGACAAAGAAAGAAAGACTGCTAGAAGGTAGTGTGCATCTTATTTCAAAGTACTACTGAAAATGACATGATAAATTTAAATTAATGCCATCAAAACTGATGAAATAGATAGATAGGTCCTTTTCTGAAATGAAGATCATGTGGTGGGGGAGAAACTAACCATTTCATGGTTAGTCTACTATGGAAGACTCAGACCTATGATTTGTGGCTTTCCTTTTGTTATTGTTATTTAGTCATGTTATACAAAAGGTGGACAATATCAAGAGAAACAATAAAAAAAAAAAAAATAAAGAATGGTGGCCCAGCCATGCAAGACCTAAAATTGTATTATAAAGTGACAATCTTCAAAACTATTTGGTATCGGCTAAGAAGTAGAGTGGTAGATGAATGTAACAAGTTAGGTACACAAGACACAATAGTCAATGACTATAATAATCTACTGTTTGATAAACCCAGTGACATCAACTTCTGGAATAAGAACTCACTATTTTTCAAAAACTACTGGGAAAATTGGAAAGCAGTAAGGCAGAAACTAGGCATAGACCACATCTCAAACCCTATATTCAAGATAAGATTGAAATAGATTCATGATTTAGACTTAAAGGATGATATTTATAAGCAAGTTAGGAAAGCAAGGGATAGTTTACCTGTCAGATCTTTGGTGAAGGAAGGATAGCCAAAGAAGAACTAGAAAACATTTTGAAATACAAAATGGATAATTTTGATTACTTCAAATTAAAAACATTTTGCACAAATAAAACTAATGCAGCCAATATTAGAAAAGAAGCAGAAAGCTGGGAAATAATTTTTATAGCCAGTGCTTCTGATAAAGGCCTCATTTCTTTTTTATTTTTACTTAAAAGGCAAAAATACTATGCTATAATCCACATTCATTCATTGTGTATTCATTGTCTTTTCTCTGGATATAGATAGCTCTCTCCATCACAAATCTATTGGAATATATAGAGAATTGAGACAAATTTTAAAAATACAAGTTATTTTCCAATCTATAAATGAACAGTTTTCAAATGAAGATATTAAAGATATTTATAGTCATTTGCAAAAATGCTCTACATTTTAAAAAGAAATTAGTCATGTTCAGTTCTTTGTGATCTCATTTGGGGTTATCTTGACAAAGATACTGGAATGGTTTGCCATCTTCTTCTCCAGCTTAATTTGCATCTGGCCAACCTAAGGCAAACAGAGCTAAGTGATGTGCCCAGGGTCATGCGGCTAGTAAGAAGTGAGCCAGATTTGGGCCGACTATGACAGGCCTTCCTATCTTCAGACCACTGAGCCACCTGCCTTTCTGCAGTAAAGTAGTAGAAAACAGACATATAATGACACATATGCTGTTAGATACCCTCAAAGTATTGATATTTTTTGCTTAAGTTTACTTTTTTGTTAGTAGGAGCATTGTTTTTGTCCAAAAGATATGTCTCAGAACATGGCAATATGATAATTTGCTTTTTCTAATCTGGTATAGACTTTGGAATCAGATATTATATGTAAAGAGTAAGTAGGTTGTACCAAATTTGGGGACATGTCAGTGTATAAGCTACATAATCCATGTGACATCTATTTTGGCTTTTCACGATATTTTTCCTAACCTATGTGTCAGTTGTAATTTCTCTACAGGTAAAGTTGATGAATCATCTGAAGGTAACTTGTAATTTACATCATATGCTCTACTTATTTGTTCTGTGGATTAAATTATGATAAGAGGTACAGTTTTCCTCTTAGTAGCAAGAAATGCTTTGGACAACTGACCTGATTTTTTTTTTTCCCTCTTCTTAGATACAGGTTGAATAGATTTTCAAAAATCCCATGTGAAGGTAATTTGGCACTTACTGTGAACAAGAATAGTGTTGCCCATGTGAAAACCTACTGTATAATTTCAGAGGTCTACTCCCTTGGGCTATGAAGCTTCAGGGTCTGCCTGAGGGAGTTGGATGAAAGATTACTTTACTTATCTTAAGAAACCTCTTTATAAAATCTCTAACATCAGCACTAAAAGCTAGGTCTGGAAGGTGAATAAAACAAAGAAAGGTCATGGAAGTAAAAAGGAGGAGGAAAGAGTGGCAAGAAATATCTCTATTTGGGATGTCATTCTCAGTTTCCAACAAGACCATACCTTCAGCCAGGATGGAATAAATACAGCCCTGTCAGATAAAAGCTGGCATTCAGGAAATGACGTTTTCTTAAGCTATAGGTAATGAATTGAGGACAAGGAGGAAATGTCTTTTTGGAAAAGAACTTTCCTTTCTTCCTTTGTTTTCCAGAAACAAAGGGTAAAATACATATGCAGAGTATAAGAAAAAGAGAATTCCTAAAAGTGAAAGATCACAGGGAGTCATTCCCGCAATGGAATTAAGAAGAAATGAGTTAGCAGAAAACAAATAAACCCTCTGTCTTGGCTAATTTCAAAGACAGATTTCTCTGACTCTATATTTGCATGCTGCCACTTCTCCCTCACCCCGCACTATATTTTAAGTGGATAGACCCCACATACAATTTAATTAGGCTAAGCTCCAATTTCATCCTGGTGAGAGCACAGAAACCATTACACTTTCCCCCAGAGATTATGAAATAAGAAAGATCAGCAAAGTCTTTCAAAGAAGCTACTTCACCTTTCAAAGACCTGTAGTTGCCTTTTCATTATTGGGTTGGGTCACTGAGCCCCTATCTGAAATATTCCCTTTGCTCTTTCATAAGGCTTTTCATTCACTCTAAGAATATGAAAAAAATAGGAGAAAAAAAAATACAAGGATTGGAATTACTCTGTGCAATGAATGGGAATGACCTCAAGGAAAAGAGGTGGTTGTATTTGATTTATAGCATTCCTAAATGACAATGGTTCTTCCCTCTCTTTAGTTACTCCACTACTCCTGGTTTGAGTCATACTATTGTTGACTTAATTATGTCATTTCAAGTTATTCTTTGTTTCATATGTATCAATTTTTGTCTCCACAATTATAATATAGATATAATCACCTAATGTTTCTTTGTATTTCTTATATCTAGCATTGTGTTGAATGTACAACGGGGTTCACTGTATATTCATTAATTTGGTTCTTCTGTGTCCTTCTCCTCTCTCTATGTAAGGACAAGTTTATAAAGTAAGATGTTGCTTGGTCTGCTTGGTTGTTCTCTGAAGCAGAAGAAAAGGGATTGTTATCCTTGCTTCTGCAGTGGGGGAAAAATACAGGATATTTGAATCTTAGTAAGAAAATCATGGTGCTTAACTTGACTTGTTAAGAAATTCCTTGAGAAAGAAGATATTCTTGCTTCTTAGCTAAGATATATCCAGCAGCTTCAGCCCTCCTAGGACACCAAGTGGGCCTATGAGCCACACCCAAGGAAAATGAAGTAGCTCAGGAAAGTCTGATTAACATCTTACTCCATTCCTATGAGACATTCTACTTAATGGAATTACTGGGACAGAAAGGAGGGTGTGTATTGTGTACGTGTGTGTGTGTGTGTGTGTGTGCAGCACTGCAGAGCTGCAGATGCCGCATTTTTCCTGCAGACCTAGGTCTGACTGTCCCTATTGTATGACCCTGAAAGAAAGCCTTAAAAATAAAAATAAACAATCAAGCATCATAAATACCATCTTTTCCCCCATTAAGGCAAGAAAGGAAAAGCTATATGCTACTAACAGGATGCCATAGTATCAAATAGAAAAGACAGGTATCTTAAAATTAATCTAGCATGGGCACCTCCCTTTCATCACAGAGTTACAAAGCTGTCAGGGGTCACCTAGTCCTTCTCCCTAGAATCTAGAAAGATGAAATGCAGTCTGGACTTCAATTATAGTAGCATTTCATGAATTCAGAATGTCTGGGAACAGAGCCAGATATTTAGTAGAAAGCTTGGGTTTTAAAATTTTGCTATGCAGTTCAACTTTATTTTTATATATCCACAGTAGTTCCTAACAGTAGGTAAAACAGAGATATTCCTCAGACCTGTTTGAACAAATAAAAGCAATAATTTATATTTTAACACAAACAACTTACTGTATATGCATTTGATAAAGGTTTATTTGAAAGTAGCATGTTTTCAGACATTGTTTCGAAGACAGTTTGTGCTCTTCAGATAAAGAGTTCCTATCTTATTTACACAAATTATTTTTCTCAAACACTTTCTTCACAAACGATGTGAAGGTGTAAAATTCAACCCAAATCAAGATGAATAATCCCAAATTTATGAATTATTGGAGGTTAAATTAATGAGGCTTTATTGTGTCCCTAAGTAAAGTCACAGAATTACCATCCTTCACTAGCACTTCCCTCCTCCCTACCCCATATTGCTTCCTTTTGTCCCTTTCCTGGTCAACCAGATACATTCTATAGCAAGTCTGAAGATGCAGTAGCCATTGTTTTCCGGAGATGGGGAAGGAACAAATGGGAAATATCTTTTCAGGAGTATGAAGGACAGGTGAAGAGGCACACGCAAATGCCTATAACTGTCCTACAACAAAGAAGCCCCAGCGTCTATAGTTCAGCTCCAGCACTACAACAATCAAAAATAAATAGATAAATGAATAAGTAAAAGTCAGAGGAAAGGGTGCTTCAAAATAGAATCTCATTGTGCTATGCAAAGAAAGCGGTTTCTGTAAAAAACAAACCAAAAAAAAAAAAAAAAAAAAGCTAAATTGTATACCTCCCATGAACGAATAGGGCATAAGGCAAAGAATACACAGCTGGGGGCTGGGGTGGGGGGAGGGAAAGAGTCAGTTGTCTGGAGAGCCATAACCAAGACCCCACCAGGGAATGATAAAGGGGAAAATCTATCACTGCTTGTGAGACGGGGAAATTGAAAGGTGTTAAGACTGGCCCAGTACCATGGACAGCAGCCGTCGCATTTTTGTCTCTTAACCTATAGATCTCAGCCTCCCTACTGACTCTGCTCCAGAAGCAGAAAGCGGGGCCCGGACTCTCTGGGTGTGAAAGGAAGAGGACAGAGAACAGACGGAAGACTCCGTTTCCTTCCCCCTCACCTCTAGAGCATCACACTCCATCGGGAGAAGGGCGTGGTAGGCTGCTAGCTTAGCTTTTTACTCCATCGGATTTCTCCGAAAATCAGTAGAAAGGAAGGCCGCTGCCTCCATCACTGTGTGACCGCATCCATTTTGGGGGAGTCCGGGGGAGAGCTGGACTTTCTAAGGGGGATTAGATCAATCGTTTGGATAGGACACTAGTGGCCCGAGGCACACGCACACGCCAGTGCTGACGGACTTCCGCTTTTACTCCAGCAGGAGCCGCGGGCACCGCTTACCTGAAAGCCGGCCACCTCGGCACTGTGCCTCTCCTCCATCTCCAGGATCTGCCGCTCCAGAGACTCGTTGGCGCCGCGGAGCCCTTCGATCTCAATGGTGCGCGCCTGCAGCTGGCGGCGGTACTCGTGGATCTCCTCGCGGCTGGCTCGGATGGCTTCGGTGCTCCGCGCCGCCTGCTCGTTCAGGTTGGCGAACTTGGACTTATACCACTCCTCGGCGGACTGCAAGTTTTTGGCAGCCAGAGACTCGTACTGCGCGCGGATCTCTCGCAGCGCTGAGGTCAGGTCCGGCTTGGCCACGGTCACGTCCACCTCGGCCGAGGCCTGGGACGACGCCTGCAGCGTGGCCAGCAGCTCGGACACTTCCTCCTCGTGCACCTGCCGGAGGAACGCCAACTCATCCAAAAGCGCCTCCACCTTCTTCTCCAGGTCCAGCCGGGCCAGGGTGGCGCCGTCCACGTCTCGCTGCTGCGCCTTCAGGGCGCGCTCCGCGCCCTCCCTCCCGCGGCTCTCCTCCTCGCAGCGCGCCCGCAGGCGTTGCACCTCCTCGGCCAGCCCGTCGCGTTCCAGCAGCGCCTGCGTCCGCGCCGAGCTGGCCTCCTCCAGCTGCGCCCGGAGCTCCCGCAGCTCGCGCTGGAACAGCTCGCCCACGCGTGACGGCTCGGCGTGGCGCTGCCGCAGCGCCGCCAGCTCCGCCTCGAGCGCCCGGTTCTGCGTCTCCAGCTGGTGCACCTTTTCGATGAACACGGCGAAGCGGTCGTTGAGGCCCTGCAGCTGCTCCTTCTCGTTGGTGCGGATGATCTTGTATTCATTGTTGCGGGCCGCTGCCTGGCTCAGATCCAGGCTGTCGGGCCCGGCCCGGCGATAGCTCAGCCCCAGCCCGAGAGAAGAGGAGACGGAACATGCCCCCGACGAGCCCACGTTACAGCGGGTCAGAGACTGGGACCTAAAGCCGCCGGCCCCGCCGCCCCCGAAGCGCGAGAGGCGCGAGCCATCCCCAAACACCTTCCTATAGGAGGAGGAACAAAGATAATGGTCCGAGCTGAAGCTCATCGTGCAGGTGACTGCCGGGCTACGGAGCACAAGCTGATCACGACTCTGAGTGCCCCCCGCTATAAGGGCTGGGGGCGGAGCCGGGAGGGGAGCGCTGGAGGCGGGGCGTGCGCGGGAACCACAGAAAGGAGCGAGAGCTGGGAGTGGGGAGGGATGGAGCGGGGAAAGGATGGAGAGAGAGGGTGGGGGGAGGGGGGGAGGACGCACTGCAGCAGCGCAGTCCCTGAAGCCGCGTGGCCATTCCGGCCAAGGGACCTGAAGGACCAAGACTGCAGGTGGAAACTGTGTATCCTCCGAGAAGGAGCAGCCTGGTTCCCGCTCAGCCCATTTCCCCATCACTGACCTGGGCATTCCCACCATTAAACCACCCTGACCATGCCCTCAGCATTGCACACCCCACGGGGTGCCGTACGGTCACTCTGCCTATGATTGCCACCATCCTGGTTCCCCCTTCCCTTTTCTTTCCATATCCATCACCCCTGAATTCTGGAAGTCTCCTCATCAGGCCGGGGCCGGCTCATCTTCATTCACACCGCTAACTTTCCCAGGGGACTTGTCTCCACCCTAGATCTCCTAGATGAAACGATTTCCTTCATCGCATCAGGAGCTTCCAAACTGCAGCCTGTATCTTGCTTCCATCTCAGACTACCTAAGAAGATATTTTTTTAAATTTTTTTTAACATTTTAAATTTTTTTTGAGTTCCAAATTCTATACTTTCCTCCTAGAGATGATAAACAATCAGATATAGATTATACATGCGCAATATGTGAAACATTTCCATATTAGCCATTTTGTACAAGAAGAATGAAAGAAAGTGAAAAAAAATAGCACGCTTCAGTCTGTATTCAATCGTTCTCAGTTCTTTCTCTGGAGGCAGATAGTATGCTTCATCATTAGGCCTTTGGGATAGCCAAGTCATTCACAATCATTCGTTGAACAATATTGCTGTTACTGTGTTCGGTGATCTCCTGGTTTTGTTCACTTTATTATTCATCAGTTCATATAAGTCCTTCCAAGTTTTTCTGAAGTTATCCTGCTTGTCATTTCTTACAGTACAATAATATTTATTCCATTAAAATCATATACCATAGCTTGTTTAGCCATTCTCCAGCTGATAAGCATCCCTTGGATTTCCAATACTTAGCCACTAAAAAAGTCGTGCTATTAATAGTTTTATACAAATAGGTTGCTTTCCCTTTTGGGGAAGATGTCTTTGGGATATAGAGCTAGCAGTGATGCTGCTGGATAAAAGGAAATACACTTTTATAGCATTGATAGGCATTGATATCCCAGTTTTTCCCCATCCCTTCCAACATCCAATATTTTCATTTTTTTGTCACTTTAATCAATCTGTTTTACATTTTGTAATGCTGTCTATATCTTCTTTGTACTTTAAATTCTTCCTTTATTCATAAATCTGATAGACAAACTATTCCATACCTTCTTAATTTGCTTATGGTGTCACCATTTCTGTGTAAATCATGTACCTATCTTGGTATTATCTTATCAGATATGGTGTGAGATGTAGGTCTATACCTAGTTTCTGCCATAAAAATTTTCAGTTTTCCTCAAAGTTTTTGTCAAATAATGAGTTTTTGTTCCAAAAACTTGGATCTCAACTATTCTGGAGAAAATATTTGGAACTATATCCAAAAGGTTATAAAACTGTGCATGCCCTTTGATCCAGCAGTATCACTATTGGGTCTATATTCCAAAGAAATCATAAAAGAGGGGAAAAGTCCTACATGTGCAAAAATGTTTGTAGCAACTCTTTTGTGGTATCAAAAAAATTGAGGGGATGCCCATCAATTGGAGAATGACTGAATAAGTTATGGTATATGGATATAAAGAAATACTCTTATTCTATAAGAAATGATGAACAGGCTAATTTCAGAAAAACCTGGAAAGACTGAAGCTGAGAAAAGTGAATAGAACCAGAACATTGTACACAATCACAGCAAGATTATGTGATAATCAACTATAAGCTACTTTAGTTCTTCTTAGTAATACAGTGATCCAAGACAATTGTAATAAACTTGAGATAGAAAATGCCTTCTGCAACTAGGAAAAAAATTACATGCAAGGGTTCTGATAAAGGCCTTATTTCTAAAATATAGAGAGAATTTACTCAAATTTATAAAAAATACAAGCCATTCTCCAATTGATAAATGGTCAAAGGATATGAACAGACTATTTTCAAATGAAGATAAAATGCTCTAAGTCACTATTAATCAGAAAAATGCAAATTAAGACAACTCTGAGGTACCATCACACACTTTTCAGATTAGCTAGGATGACAGGAAAAGATAATGATAAATGTTGGAGAGGAGGTGGAAAAACCTGGGACACTAACACATTGTTGGTGGAGTTGTGAACTAATCCAACCATTCTGGAGAACAATATGGAATTATGCTCAAAGGTCTATCCAACTGTGCATACCCTTTGATCCAGCAGTCTCTCTACTGGGCCTGTATCACAAAGAGATAATAAAAAAGGGAAAAGAACCCATGTGCAAAAATGTTTGTGGCAGCTCTTTTTGTAGAGGTAATGAACTGGAAACTGAGTGGATGCCCATCAATTGGAGAATGGCTGAATAAGTTATGGTATATAAATGGAATGAAATGGAATGTATCATTTTATATATATGTATGTCATGGAATATTATTGTTCTATAAGAAATTATCAGCAGCATGATTTCAGAGAGGCCTGGAGAGACTTACATAAAGTGATGCTGAATGAAGTCAGTAGAAGCAAAAAAACATTGTACATAGCAACAGTGAGATTATGTGATGATCAATTCTGATGGACTTGGCTCTTTTCAACAATGAGGTGATTAAAGCCAATTCCAATAGATTTGTGATGCTGCATCCAGAAAGAGGACTGTGAGGACTGAGTATGGATCACAACATAGTATTTTCACCTTTTTTGTTGTTGTTTGCTTGCATTTTTTCTTTCTCATTTTTTTCCTTTTTGATCTGATTTTTCTTGTGCAGCATGATTATTATGGAAATATGTATAGAAGAATTACCCACTGGATCACTTGCTGTCATGGGGGAAAGGAGCAAGAAAATTTGGAACACAAGGATTTTCAAGGATGAATGCTGAAAACTATCTTTGCATATATTTTGAAAATAAAGTTATTATTTTAAAAAATAAAATAGTTTAAAGAAAAAAATAAAGTTCTGTTTTCTGCAAAAAAAAAAATGAAAAAGAAAATGCCTTCTGCATCCAAAGAACTATGGATCTTTGGATTTATTATGTGCTAGGAGACTATAATCATTTACTATAATGTAATTCGTACTTAATCTATTCCACTGATCTTTCTAATTTCTTTTTTTTAATTATTTTTATACAATAGCATTTTGTTTTTTCCCCAGACAATCTTTAGCATTCATTATTATAAAATTTTGAGTTGCAAAGTTTTCTTCCTTCCTTTCCTCTCCTCTTCCAAAGAAGGTAGGCAGTTTGATCTAGTTTATACATATGCGGCCAAGTGAAACATATTTTCATATTAGTCACAGTTGCTAAAGAAGAAGCAAATCAAAGGGGAAAAACCATGAAAAAGAAAAGCAAATAAAAAAATGCTTCAATCTGTATTCAGAGTCCATCAGTTCTTTATATGATTACGAATAGCATTATCTTTCATAAATACATTATGTTTGTCTTGAATCATTATATTGCTGAGAAGAACTGAGTCTATATAATTCATCATCACAAAATGTTGCTAATATTTTGTACAATTTTTTTTTCTGCTCATTTCACTTTGCGTCAAACTTTACATTTGTACAAGTCTTTTCAAATTTCTCTGAAATTTGCCTGTTTCTTATTATTTCTTATTGCACAACAGTATTCCATTATATTCATATACCACAACTTAGTCAGTCATTCCCCATGGGCATCCCCTCAGTTTCCAATATTTTGTCGCAATGAAAAGGGCTGCCATAAATATTTTTGCACACATAGGCCTTTCGTCCTTTTTTATAATCTCTTTGGGATACAGACCCAGTAGTGGTATTGCTAGGTCAAGGGTATGCACAGTTTGATAGCCTTTGAGCATAGTTCCAAGTTGCTCTCTAAAATGGTTGGATCAGTTCACACCACTACCACCAATGCATTAGTGTCCCAATTTTCCCACATTCTCTCCAACATTTGTCTCTTTCTCTTTTTGTCATATTGGCCAATCTGATAGGTGTGAGGTTGTTAATAGATGTTGGAGTTATTTTAATTTGCATTTCTCTAATCAAAAAAGTGACTTAGAGCACTTCTTCATATGTTCATAGCTGACTTTGATTTCTTCCTCTGAAAACTGACTGTCCGTATCCTTTGACTATCTGTTGGGAATGGCTTGTGTTTTTATAAATTTGGCTCAATTCTCTCTATATTTGAGAAAAGAGGCCTTTGTCAGAGATAGTTACTATAAAGATTGTTTATGAGTTTTCTGTTTTCCTTCTAATCTTGGTGGTATTTAATTTTGTTTGTGCAAAAGTTTTTTTTTAATTTGATGTAAGCAAAATTATCTATTTTGCATTTCTCTTTTCTGATCAAGAATTCTATTTTTTAGACACTCCCATAATTTGATAATTACTGTTTTACAGTACACTTTGAGATCTGATACAGCTAGAGTAACTTCTTTTGCATTTTTTCTTCATTGATTCCCTTGATATCCTTGAGTTTTTGTTCTTCCAGGATAAATTTTGTTATAGTTTTTTTGAACTCTATAAATTTTTTGATAGTTTGATTGGCATGGCACTAAGTAAATTTAGGTAGAATTATTGTTTTTATTATATTGTCTTGGCCCACCTATGAGCAACTAATATTTTTCCAGTTCTTTATATTTGACTTTATTTGTGAAATCTTGCTGTTGCTGTGTACAGTGTATTCTTGGTACTGCTTGTTTTTCTCAGCATCAGTGCATATAAATCTTCTCAGGTCTTTTTAAAATGGACTTGTTCATAATTTTTATAGAATTATAATATTCTATTACTTTCATATGCCACAACTTATTCAACCATTCCCCAATTAGTAGGGGTCTATTTATTTTCCAATTCTTCGTCATCACAAAAAGAGCTATGTAGCTAACATTTCTAATACAATCTGAAATAATAGAAGAAATAATAGACATCCTTGCTTCACCTCTGATTGTGTCAGGAAGACTTCTAACTTATTCCCATTACAGGTAATTCTTGCTGGTGATTTTAGATAAATATTACTTATCACTTTAAGGTAAACTCCATTTATTCCTATGTTCTCTGGTGTTTAGGAGACATTTCTTAAGAAAAAAGAAATCATGGGCATGCAACCCAAGCATTAGAAACATAGAAGAGTCACTAGAAATGGGATAGGTCAATATTCAATATAGGCCTATATAGTAGGGGATTTACCAAAGAAAAGAAAGAGTCTTTAATGTGAAAAGATGGAGCCAAATAAGGATTATTAACCAAATCTATAAAATCATGCAAGATAAGATAGACACAAATATTTTTCTTTAATCAGATACCAGATTTCTAGAATGGGAGTCCTGTTGTGAATGACTACTTTTCTCAGCAATACAAGGCTACAAGACTACTTTGAACGACTTATGATGAAAAATGGTATTCATAACCAGAAAAAGAACTGTTTGTATCTAAATGCAAATTGAGACATACCTTTTTTCTTAGGGTTTTTTGGGAAGAACTATGTTTTCTTTCACAACATGACTTTTATAGAGGTTTTGCCTTCTCAGTGTGGGAGAGGAGGAAAGTGGAAGGGAGACAATCTGGAACTCAAAAGTTTTTAAAAATCATAAAAATAATTTTACATATAACTGGGAAAAACAAAATATTCAAATATTCAAAAACAAAAATATATAGAAGTTCTTCCCTCTAGCAAAACTAAAAGAAAATAATATGCAAACTGATTCTTACAGAATTCACTCCATCAGTTCAACATTTATTGAGTGACCATTTGTGTGTAGAATACTATTCTGAGGGAGATAAAAAAGTTTAGGTATAAAATAGTTCCTGCACTGACAGAGCCTAATAAAGGGCTCAGACACTAACATAGATTCCTTGCATTAAAAACTACTAAATAATAATTAGAAAGAGCACTTAATGTCTTATGTGGGGCCTAAGAATTTCCATTATAGATATCATATAGACTTCAATGGGAATGTGGTAGAGTGCTAGCCTTGCAATAAAAGTATCTGAGTTCAAATTCTAACTCTTCCACTTACTATTTGATGATCTTGGACAAGTCTCAACTCTCCGAGAATCAGTTCTTCATCTATAAAGGCAAAGTATTGGACAAGATGAATTCTTAAGGACACTTCCAACTCTGAATCCATTATCTTAAGATCCTAACTTCTAAAACTTGCTATTTTAAGAGTTGGTTAAAAATAAATTTAAAAAAAGAATTTCAGTGAATAATAGATGCAAAGTTGTCATCAAGAAAGGCACCCATATTTTATCATAATTTCTCCCCATACGTGTCTGAATAAGACTTCTGGATTAGATGGAATTAGAGTATGATTTTTAGAAATGTTTTGTGTTCAGGTGAAGAAGATATAGAAGACTCTTTAAATTCATTCAAATTAATTAGGTTTTGGTGATTTTCAGAACATCTCTAGTTAATGGTTGAAGGTTCTTCTCTTTTTTTTTTTTTTTTCCCCCTGAGGCTGGGGTTAAGTGACTTGCCCAGGGTCACACAGCTAGGAAGTGTTAAGTGTCTGAGATCACAGTTGAACTCGGGTCCTCCTGAATTCAAGGCTGGTGCTCTATCCACTGCGCCACCTAGCTGCCCCCAAGGTTCTTCTCTTTTTGAACAATTATAAGTATGGTTTGAACTTTGGACTGTAATTCAGAGGGTTCCATTGGCTTGTTAGTTTGGACTCAGGCAAGCCAATGAAACTCTGAATTTTAGTTTTCTCATTTATAAAATAGGGATAATAATATTATTACTGCATATTTTATGGGGTTATAGTGAAGGAAGTGTTACATAAAAGTAAGCAGTTATGATTATAATCCATTTCAATAAATACTTTAGCATTATTTGAACTAAATTTTCCAAAGAACAATGAACTGATTTGAGTTTTACCTCCTCTCCATCCCATATTAATAGTTCCAATGCAAACTATCAAGCTGGAACAAAAGGTGAAGAAAGCAAAAGTACTAAATAATCTACAGAGGATACAATCAGTTCTGTAATAATCATAAATTAACTTTGTCAGAATAGACTAATTAAAACTTCAAACTTGGAAAAAAATTATATTCAACTCTGCTTTTTTTTTTTCATTTTTCTTGGCTTTCCTAACTCCATTTCTCATCTCCAATTTTTAGTTAATATCAGAATCAATATCTTTAATACAATGTTTTCCTGGCAACGAATGACAGTGGTTGAGCTTCAAGCCACCAACTTCTTCTACCTGACCAGATTTCCCTGAGGCATGTTTTGCTTCTTGGTAATAATTGTTGTTCTTAATTTCCCTCCAGCATCAGCCACTAAGGAATTCATATACCCTTTGGTTATCCCAATTCTATAGTTTTTCCTTTTATTTTCATGCTTTTAGATCTCTGAATCATTTAATAACACTTGACTACCTTCTCGACACTCTCACTGTTGGCAGTGTAATTAGAGAAGTGCCACATAGAAGTAAGGACTTGCCAAAAAACAACACTAGAATTGACATTTTCAAGTTCTGGTGATATACAGTGACAATTATATTTGGGCAATTTCAGGAATAAAAATGGAACTCAGTTTCCTTTTGACGTATTTATTTGTTTGCACAAATACAGGTGGGCTTAGAGAGAGTGTAGCTATGTTTTCCAGGAAGCTTCTGATATACATGGGATGTTTCTGTGTCTCTTTACCACGTGTTGAATAATAAGATGTGTGGGAAGAGTGGAGGCCAGAGAGAAACAATGTATGGTATCTACATTTCCTTTCCCCAGGGATCTTGGATACTATGGCAATACTTAGTATTTCAGTTTTCCCATAAAGGTTCTGACATTAAGATCATTCATAAATAGCTCAGGCTGCCTTCCTCATATAGTTCATATTTATATAGTGTGATAATAATAACATAGCACTCTTCCTTCAACCATCCATGAAGCAGATAGTAGAAGATTATTCATATTTTACATCTAAACAATCTAAGGTAAAGAGAGGTTAAATGTCTTGACTATGGTTATGCTAGTATATATTATAGTGAGGAATTAAATTTGGATCTCCCAACTCAAAATTCAGACACCATTCCACCTTGAATTTCTGAGTCAAATATTGTTTTGAGATTAATATTGAAAAGCATATATGTCCTTAGTTTTCATTATACTTTTTCCTCTCTTGGCTTCTAACTATGATCTTTCTTTTTTTCTATCAGTTGCAAACTCCACTATACAATATTCTTTTTCCTTTAGCAATCTCATCCTCTCCTGAAGTTTCAATGATCATATCTACTTAGATGATTCTCAAATCTTCCTCTCCTTTTGTTACAATCCTGAACTTCATATTTTAAAATTACATAAACATTTATTATATATAGAACACTATGATGGGTGTTAGGCAGGGACAGAATTTAGAGTCCCTACCATTATAAAACTTAGAGACTAGAAGAAGCATAACATACATATACAATCATTTGCATTAATAAAATCATAATAATAATTAATATTTACATATTTTAAAATATAATATAATCATATTTATTCATAAGTTGACAGTTATTTCTCATCCATCAACCTCTTAATATGAAAACCTTATCTAACAATTTTTACAATACTCTTTCTTAGTAGTTTCCCATCACTCTATTGAAAAGTAGGAAATATATTTCTTCTTCTTTTGTCCAGGATTTTCATTTTTATTTTAACTTTTTTTTAAACTGGACCCATGGTTTCATTGGTGTAGGGACTTCATATGAAGAAACTTTCTTTATGAATGGAGTTCAGCAATTACTTTGTAATATATGGTCTTAGAATTAGCTGAGCCAGGTAGAGATTTTTCCCTTTTCACATACAGTTGAACTTCAACATTCTAGTCTTTAAGATCTCAAGCATTTCAGCGATTTCATTACTAACCTCATTTAAACTTTTGTATTGATAACTGTGTATTTTCATTACCAAGCACAGTATAAAGGGTCAGAGTGTTAGAAGTGACATCAAGACCTTGCCAATTTTAGTGTCTTCCCAAAGCAGGGACTAAAGTACCTTTGGTTTTCAGATAAATTAGAGTACCACCTGTACCATGTCCTCATACTGCCATCTGACACAAAGAAAAGTAAGAGTCAGGTTTAAAAAAGTTTTTGTATTTTTAATAATTTTGTTTGCTATATAATATTCATGGTCCTAGTGTAGATTTCATGTATTATGAAAAGTGCACATTATCTAAAATTAATGAGGTTTTTATTGTTGTGGCTGAGATATTCACATAAAAGGTTGTAGAATTCTAGGGAATTACTAGTGAAAATTTGCATGTCACAAATTTATTTTGTGACTGCACTTCTTGGGTTATTTCATGGTTACTGTGTAAAGAAAAATGTATGTTATCAGAACTAATGTTTTTTAATTTTAAAAATATGAAGAAAAAATTCATTTTCAGTAATCTCTAAAGAAAGATCACAATTTGGGGTGATCATGGGAACCTAACTCACTAATTCCCATAAAGTTCAATCAATCAGTATTCATGTTTTGTTTTGTTTTGTTTTTTTACATTTGCACCATTTTCTAGTTATGTTACCCCATACAAAAATTAAGAATTGCCTGTAGTAAGTTTCAGAGACAGGACTTGAAGCCAAGTTTTCATTTAGCCATGAGGTTAGCTTTTTATCCACCTTCCCATGCTTTCTGTTTCCTGCATTGATCTTTTCACTGTTATTATTGGTCAGTCATGTCAGACTCTTCATGATCCCATTTGGGTTTTTCTTGGCAAAGATACTAGATTAATTTGACATTTCCTTCTCCAGTTCATTTTACAGATGAGGAAACTGAGATTAAAAGGTTAAGTGTTTTGTCCAGGCTCACACAGCTAGTCAGTGTCTGAGGCCAAATTTAAACTCAGGAAGAGGAGAATCTCTTATTCCAGGCCTGATACACTGTCCACTGCTCCATCTAGTTATCCCTTACTTATGTTTTTATTATTTAGAATTAAACTTCCTTTTGGTGATCTTTTCATTATATTCATGTGGTTTTTGTATGTCTCATTCTCTTAATTCTACTTATTTCATTCTGTATCAATTTATGCAAGTCCTCCTCAATTTTCTGTTTATCATTCCTTACTACACAATAATATTCCATTACATTCATATGGTTTTTTCAGTTATTCCCCAATCATTAATTTCTAGTTTTTTGTTAGAACAAAGAGCAATGCTTTTTTAATATCTATATAATAAATATGCAATATATAATATCTATATTTGGAATGTAACACATGTTGTTATACATGGATGTGTCATGCTTGGTTTCATTGAATTGTTTGGTCTTATTTGTTTGTTTTCTAATCTTTGTTATAAGAGAAGGCTTGCTTTGGAGGGAAGAGAGGGATAGATATATTCAGAAACATAATGAAAAAAGTGTCAATCATTTTTAAGTGTAAATAATGTTTGCCTACATTTATTAGTGCTTTAAATCCTTTACATATATAATCTCATGATGCTTCTGTGAGGTACATTACATTTTAGCAATGAAGAAACAGGAACTCAGAAAAATTAAATGCTTTGTGCATAGTGATAGAATTACTAAATACAGGGACAAATATAGAACGTTCCCTACTATAACATTCTACTTTTAACCTGAATGATTCACTACCTACTCCTGGTTAAGAATAATAATCTCTAGAAGGATTTCCTGGACCCTGTCTTTCACTTCTCATTCCTCATTGAGCAAGACAAAGAACACCTTCATTTCAGTGGGGCAGCCTATCTTTCAACTCCTCTGTCCCCTAAATAAAATCTGAGATATTGAACTTTTTATTAGATTTATTTCTTCTTTAGCCATTGCTTGTGACTTTCATTTTTGAAAAATGAAGAGAAATAACGAAAGAAACATTACAATGGTAAGAGGAAGCCCTAACATTGAAAGAATTGTCACAATTGAGTGAATCACACTGACTATTTTGTGACTAAATTATGAATCTAGCTCAATTTCCATTCTATTCAATTATGGATCTTTTCAATTATGTCTTATGAGAAAACTTAATTCATTTGTGGGAATTGGGAGAATACTTTATTGCATTGTTTGAACTTAGCTCTGTGTGGCTGGGAAGCTGGATCATATCTCTACCTGTTGCTTAGAGACCTTTAATTAATCTGGTCTGATTACTCAGACCAGAAATGATCAGATCCGGAGATTAATACAAGAAGTTTTTTCACAGTTGTGCATCTCAAGCAATCCATATGTATTATCTGAAAACTAACCCATACTGATCAATCAGTTATTGTTTTCATGATCCTTTAACTGAATACAGATAATTGGGGGAATGGTACACCACTTTTTCTGACTTTAGAGAATCAAACCTACTTGATCTCCCCATCCCTTCACTCTAAAAACTGACTCATCCCTCTTCCAATTTAGAAAGCCCCTAATCTTTACTCCAATTAGAATTCAGATTACCTAATTTTACATCCTCTTTTATATCCTATTGCTATCTTTTGATGCATAAAAATCTTTCTCCCCCTTTGTTCAGGGTTCAGTGCCAAGCTAAGGAAGCCCGGTCCTAATTTATTTATGCACTTGGCATGAATTGCTTAATAAATCAATGTGCTTGGAAGATTGGACTGTTGCTTCCTCAATTATTTCAGAATTTACCTATCATAACATGCAGCAGCCAATTAAATCCAATCCTACTCATATTTATTAAATACCTTGTATGGGAAAGGTACAAACTAATGTGATTTAGTATTTACAAAGGGACATAGCACTGAGTGAAGTACATCAACATCTTCATTTCCCAGCCCTCACACAACTTCCTGGCACAATTCCCCACCCAATCCTTGGGGAGAGGAAACTAAAACAAGTTCTTGGGAGGCCCTGCACAGTCCCCGACAAGTTAATGTCTGGTTCATTAAATAGGCTGCCAGGTTGATTCAGTGTTGGTCTGAGTGATGCACATTGCTTCTCGGGGCTTGCTCTTCCTGGTTACTTTTGCTGTTGATTCCGTTTGTTCCTTTTGTGACACTTCAGACCTTTTGAAATCCACCTTTTCTCTTCCACCTCTAATACTTATTCCCTTAAGAGTAAGAAAAAATAAACACCAGAAAATTGAAAGCCTTTAATTGGTTCAGCCCCAGTCCCTGAGGTATGTGCATATAAGACTTATCTGACCCTGGAGACTTGGTATCTTCCCCATCCCCAGCCACTTCATACTAGGACAGTAGGAATTTCCTGGACCCTGTCTTTCACTTCTCATTCCTCATTGAGCAAGGCAAAGAACACCTTCATTTCAGTGGGGCAGCCTATCCCACTGCCTTGCCTGTCTCCTACGGATGACACATTGGCTCTCAGTCTGAAAATTCTAAATTTGAGCCCTGGGTGGCTTTGGGCCTCTGATCACAGGATAAGGCCCTCTGCACCTACCCCACAGTATGCTAGCCATGGCCCTTGGGACAACTGGGACCTCACACCTACACTGCTCTATTCCTGTGAGGCAGCTTTTCTTTGGGAATATAACTGCTAGATGAACTATTTCCCCTTTTGCACTGAAAGGATAAAGCAACAGCTGTTAGCAAAGCAGTCAAAACTCCAGCCTCCCACCCAAGCGGGGTGATCCTGAGCAGTCATTCAAATTCTGCCTGCCTCAGGCAGACACCTATCTCCCAGAACTTCTGTGAGGATGGGATGAGATAACGTTTGTAAAAAGGTACTTGTTAAGTGTCCATTGCCTTTCCCCCCAGTGATAGTCACTTGGCATTTGGGTAGGAGGGGGGCAGCCTCTAGCTAGAGCTGACAGCCATTGCTGCTGTCTCTACCCGCACCTACATCTGGTCTCAGGCTGGCTCTGAGACATGGAGCAGGAGAGAGGAGAGGGGCCAAGGGGTCACAGATCACTAATCACAGTAACCGACAGAGATCAGTCCATTTACATTACTGCCCCTGGGGTTCTCCATGCTCATCTGCCCCAGCCCGTCTCACAGGATCCCTTCACAAGACATCTCGCTTTGCCTAGACTGGAGCCCATGCTTGGGATGCTTCTCTTCTTCCTGTGGGCTCTTGGAGAGCTCTGGCTCCCTTAAGGGCTCAGTTCTTCTCACCTGAAAGCTGCCAGGGAAGAAACGGAGAGCTAGCCAGCTCAACAGTCTTTTAAAAGGCTTTCTGTCACTAGGCAGAGAACACTGAGTGGTTTCTGAATTGAGGGAGGGGGAAAGAGAGATAAGGCCCTTCTGTTAACATGCTGGGAAGCAAGCCCACCAGCTTCCACCTGGGTTGGTTCCAGTCAGGGAATATTGGGCATGCTCTAACTACTGGGCCCTCATTGGCCAGTCCCAGCATTACGAAATTAAAATTGATTGCTCCTGTCTGAGGCTCATGATTAATGACTTGGTACGTATGAGCTGTCTGTTGGACTCAGAGCCTTAAAAGAAATCAAATTCATTAGGTTGTTGTTGTTGTTGTTTTTTTTTTCTCGCTGATCTCTCTCTCTCCTCTCTCTTCCTGATTTGCAAGAAAGGGGGGAGGGAGGGAAGGAGAAAGGGAGAGGAAGGAGAGAAGAGAGGGAAGAGAGAGAAGAAAGAGAAGGAGAGAGGGAGAGAGGGAGAGAAGGAGAGAGGGAGAGAAGGAGAGAGAGAGAGAGGGAGAGAGAAGGAGAGAGGAAGAAAGGAAGAGAGGAAGAGAGGGAGACAGAGAGAGAGAGAGAGAGAGAGAGAGAGAGAGAGAGAGAGAGAGAGAGAGAGAGAGAGAGAGAGAGACTTTCTTTCTCTCTCTCCCTTCCTTTCCCTCTCTCCCCCTCCCTCTTCTCCTTTCTTTCTCTCTCTCTCCCTCTTCCTCTCCCTTTCTCCTTCCCTCCCTCCCCCCTCTCTCCTCCTTCCCTTTCATTCTCTCTTATACACACACACATACCTAAGATCAAAATAAAAGAGAGATTTTTGTCATGTTCGAGGTTATAAATGAAAGACAAATTCTCAAAATGACATTGAATCTAGTCTTGGAAAAAAAACCAGAATAAGTACTATAGTCTTAAAATGTTATGATGTGATAAATGTGGAAATACATTTATAAGAATGCATATGTTTAACCTATGTTACATTACTTGCTGTCTAGAGGAGAGGGTAATGGGGGAAGGAGAAAAAAATATGGAACACAAGGTTTTGCAAGGGTGAATGTTGAAACTATCTTTGCATGTATTTTGAAAAATAAAAAAACAATTATAAAAGGAATATTATGTAATAATTTTTCCCTTTAATGAGATAAATGGCTGGGTTTATATAGCAAATTTAGATTAGAGTCAGGAACCAAATTATTTTTTCCACTTGGACCTCAGTTTCCCCATCTGTAAATTGAAGTTTTTTAACTAGCTATTTGTTTTTTAAATCTTTTTTTCAAACGTAAAATCCTTTTTGTGATTTCATGATCTGTTTATCTATGGGTGGAGTAAAAACAGTACCATTGGTATTTACCAAGACTTTTCACTGCATTCTTCTCACATTTAATTTAATAGCTAAAATAAATAAATAAATAAAATAAATAAATAAATAAATGAATGAATCTGACAGACTCTCTACAGTCACAGGATAATTGTAAACTATCCTCTATTGCACAGACACTGACTACCCTCAAAAACCAGTCCCTTTTCTCCCATCTTGTTTCAGGCTGGCTTATAGGACATTCAGAAACTGGAGAAAGGAAGATAGGGAGGAAAGAGAATGAAGTAGGGGAGTGATTGTTTATAGCATCAATCTATTTACAGTACTCCCCTTTGGTTCATCAATGTTCATCTAAACCAGCCTGTTTCACAAGATCCCTTCAGAAGACATTCTCTCTTGCAGATATGTCTTTGCATAGACTGGACCCCATGCTTGGAATACTTCCCCTTGTGCCTCTTGTAATCTCTAACTCCCTTAAAGGCTCCGTTTTGGGGCCACTTCCTACAGAAGGCTTTTCTTAATCCCCACCACTGGTTAATATTTCCTTTCTTATTTTTTCCCAAAATTCCTTCGTATGTACTTCATGTATATCTTGGATGTACTATTCTGTATATCTCAGCTCTTCTAGAATATAAGCCTCTGTGTGAGTACAGTGCCAGTCATACTGACTCTCAGTCCTCACCAAGTACTTGTGGAACTGAGTAATTCATACCTAAGAGCCACAATCAAGAACTCAACAAATATTCATTGAGCACTGTTTGTCATCTCTGTGCTGGGAAGCCCTGTTGGAGAACAGAGGTCACAGAAAAGTTATGATGTGGTGCATCTTCTGGAGAAACTTAAGGGAAACATAATTAAAAAGAATAATACAAATCAGCTATAATCAAGGCTAAACTACTTGGGACAGACCAGAAGTGCTACACAAGAATGGGGCTGGAATAATTAGGGGAGACTTCTAGAAGAAATGGGACTTTGATAGTGTTTGAAGAGGGAAAGGGGAAAAGAGGGGAAGAAGATTCCAGTGAAGGAGAGCAGTATATAAGCAAAGGGGCTCTCATGGAAGACTGGGACTGGTTTGACTAGAGCAGAGAATTTGAGTTGGGGATGAGCGTGTGTGAGTTTCTGGTTCCAGAAAGTAAAGTAAGGACAGAGCAGTGCACAGAACCAGCACAATTATGGAAAAGCTTCCCTGCTTTTGCTCTCCTCACCCTCTGTTCCTAATCCTTCACCCACAGAGAAAAGAGGGATTCGGGGGTCAGGATATGTGGGATTTAGGGACTAACACAAGGGGGCGGTATTGTACAGCACTTTGTAGATTCATTCATTTACCATTTAACTACCTCCTACTGTGCACAAAGGTCTAAATGCGGTACAAAGACAAATCAAATCAAATCACTGCCCTTGTGGCGTTTACCGTCTGCTAGAAGTGAAAGAAGGAGACACAAGTAAATGTAGTAGGGACATGATCGGTGTTTCTGCACCAAGGAAATCCTAAAGGAGGGAAAGGGACCCACGTGTGCAAAAATGTTTGTGGCAGCCCTTTTTGTAGTGGCAAATAGTATTTATGGAGGCAGCATCTGAACTGAGCCTTGAAGTAGAGATGCAGAGGAGAAAAAGAATGCCTTCTCTTTTATAGAATTGTAATAAAGAAAGTGCTTCGAATCATCAGCAAGCATCCTATGTAATGAAATAAACTAGAACCAGTCCCAGTAAGATCAGGAGTGAAACAAGGTTGCTCACTTTCATCATTACTATTCAATATGTTTTAGAAACGCTACCTTTGGCAATAAGAGAAGAAAAAGAGATTAAAAGAATTAAAGTAGGTAAGGAGAAAACCAAATTATCACTCTTTGCAGATGATGTGATGGTATATATAGAGCTACTGGAAACAATTCACAACTTTAGCAAAGTTGCAGGATATAAATAAATCCACATAAATCATCAGCATTTTTATATATTACCAACAAAGTCCAGCAGCAAGAGACAGAAAGAAAAATTCCATTTAAGAAAACTGTAGGTAATATAAAATATTTGGGAATCTACCTGCCAAGGCAAAAGTCAGGAACTATATGAACAAAATTACAAACCCTTTCCACATAAATAAAGTGAGGTCTAATCAACTGGAAAAATATCAAGTTCTCATGGGTAGGCTGATTTAATATAATAAAAATGACAATACTTCCTAAATTAATCTCCTTATTCAGTACCATAACAATCAAATTCCCAAGAAATTATTTTACAGAACTAGAAAAAATAATAAAGCTCATTTGGAAGACAAAAGGTCAAGAATTTCAAGGAAATTAATGAAAAAAATGCAAATAAATATGGCCTACCTGTACCAGACATAAAATTATATTATAAAGCAGTGGTCATCAAAACCATTTGCTCCTGGCTAAGAAATAGACTGTCGGTTTAGGTTAGGTTCACAAGACACAGTAGTCAGTGACTATTGTAATTCAGTGTTTGACAAACCCAAAGACCCCAGCTTCTAGGATAAGAACTCACTATTTGAAAATTGGAAATTAGTTTGGTAGAAACTAGGCATTGACCCACACTTAACACTCTATATCAAAATAAGGTTGAAATGGGTTCATGATTTAGACATAAGGAGTGATATCATAAGCAAATTAGAAGAACATAGGATAGTTTACCTCTCAGATCTTTGGAGAAGAAAGGAATTTGTGGCCAAAGAAGAATTGGAGTACATTACTGAAAACAAAATAGATACTTTTGATTACATTAAGTTAAAAAGAGTTTGTACAAATAAAAATAGTGCAGACAATATTAAAAAGGGAAGCAATAAACTGGAAAAAAGGGTTCTGATAAAGGCCTCATTTCTAAAATATATAGAGAATTGACTCAAACTTATAAGAATTCAAATCATTCTCCAATTGATAAATAGTCTAATTTTCAGATGAAGAAATTGAAATCATTTCTAGTCATATGAAAAGGTGTTATAAATCACAAGTGATCAGAGAAATGCAAATTAAGACAACTCTGATGTACCACTAAACATCTCTCAGATTGGCTAAGATGACATGAAAAGATAATGATGAATGTTGGAGGAGATGTGGGAAAACTGGGATTCTAAAGCATTGTTGGTGGAGTTATGAACTGATCCAACCATTCTAGAAAGAAATTTGGAACTATGCCCAAAGGGCAATCAAACTGTGCATATCTTTTGATCCAGCAGTGTCATTACTGGGTCTGTAACCCAAAGAGATCTTAAAAAAAGGAAAGGGACCCACATGTGCAGAAATGTTTGTGGCAGCCCTATTTGTAGGGACAAGAAACTGGAAACTGAGTGGATACCCATCAGCTGGGTAATAGCTGAATATGTTATAGTATATGAATGTTATAGAATATTATTGTTCTTTAAGAAACGACCAGCAGGATGATTCAGAGAGGCCTGGAGAGATTTACATGAACTGATGCTAAATGAAATAAGCAGAACCAGAAGATCATTGCATACAACAACAAGATTATATGATGAACAATACCAATGGACGTGGTCTCTTCAACAATGAGATGATTCAGAGCAGTTCCAATGATCTTGTGATGAAGAGAAGGGACTGTGGGAACTGAATGTGGCCTACAACATAGCATTTTCACCTTTTTTATTGTTGTTTGCTTGCATTTTGTTTTCCTTCTCATTCTTTCCCTTTCTGATCTGATTGTTCTTGTGCAACAAGATAATTGTGGAAATATGTATAGAAGAATTGCACATGTTTAACATATATTGGATTACTTGCCATTGGGGGAGGGATCAGAGGGAAGGGAGGGAAAAATTTGAGTTTTTCAAGGTTTTTCAAGACTGAATGTTGAAAATTATCTATGCATATATTTAAAAAATAAAAAAGCTTTAATAATAATAATAAAGAAATTGCTTCATAAGCTGGAAAATATTCTTTAAATCTAGGTCATTATTACTAGTAGAGAAAATAGCATAAGCAAAAGTTGTAAAGTCTGGAGTTTTTTTGGTGTTGAGCACTGAGAACAGAGGCAGTGGTGTGAGACATATCAGGGCCAGAGTGTAAAAGGCCTTGAATTCCAAACTAAGGAGGATTTGCTTGTTTTTTGTTTTTGTTTTTTAGTCTTATTTGTAGTAGGTAGCAATTAAACATTTTGGAACAGCAGAATAATATAATCATAGCCACAAGTTAATATTAACCTGTCAGTCTGTGAAAGATAGAATAGGGGCAAATGATATTAATTGGAGGTAGAGATAGCAATTAGGAGATCTACTAGACCAGGCAAGATGAGAGTCAAAGTCCTGAAAAGGAGGGGTACTACAAAGGAAGAATTGATAGGATTTGGTGGTAGAATAGATGTAAAGAAGAAATCAGCCGGCTGAATGGTACATTGGAATTGTGGGCCTGTAGTCAGGAAAACTTCTTCCTAAGGTCAAATCTGGCCTTAGGTAGGGATCATAAAGAGTCTAACAGGACAGAAAAAAATGACAACTAAGCAAAAGGGAAGAAATTAAGAGAAATTTCAAATCTGAGGTAACTGGGAAAACATTTGTATCATCAATAGAAATGGAAAAGGTAATGGAGAAAAGATAATGAATTCAGGTTTGTGGAATTGGATGAACCAGTGGGATAGCCAGGTACAGATATCAAGCAGACAGTTAGAAATGCAACTGGAATTCAGGAGAAACTTTGGAATTGAAATACAGATTTGAGAGTTATCTCCATGAAAATTGAAACTGTGATTTCATTTCCAAAGTACAATTAAATTATATTGCCAAAATATAGTATCTAGAGAGCAGACTAGATAACTGAGGATTGAGCAATGCCTAGAATTAGAAAGAGGAGGAGGAGGAAGAAGAGGAGGAGGAGGAGAAGAAAGAAAAGGAGAAAGGAGAAGGAGGAGGAGAAGGAAGAAGAGGAAGATAAGCTCTAGAAGGAGACCAAGAAGTAGTCATTAAAGAACTAGAAGAATCACAGAAGTCAAGGAGAAAGCTCTAGAGAAGTCAAAAATGAGGTGTAAGAAAAGAACATTTTTTTTTCCTTCAGTTTGACCAAATTTTTGCAACCCCCATTTGGGATTTTGTTGGCAACGATACTGGAGTGATTTGTCATTTTTTTTCTCCTGCTTATTTTACAGATGAGGAAACTGAGGCAAGCAAAACTAAGTGATTTGTCCAGGGTCAAACAGCTAGTAAGTAAGATCTGATTTAAACTCAGGAAGATGAGTCTGACTCTGGGTCTGACACTCTATCTACTACACCATATAGCTGACCAAGAAACAGACATTAGATTTGATAATAAAGAAGTCTGACCTTTGAGATGATGGTTTCAGTTGAGTTGTGAAGACAGAAACCTAATTGCAAGAGTTGAGGAGTGAGTGAGTTGGCAATAGTATCATAAGATCATAAGATTTAGGGCTGGCAGGAATATTGGAGATCATCTCAATCCTTTTTACAGATGAGCAAACTGAGTCCCAGAGAAAGAAAATGACTTGCTCAAAGTCAAACTGAAAGAACAAGTACTTAAACTCAGGTGCCTTGATTCCACGTTCAGTGTTCTTTCCACTGAGGAAGTAAATGAACAGCTTAGAAATGTCATTAATAGAGAGAAAAGTTGAGAAGATAACTCAAGGGAAGCTGAGGTTGGAAGAGGTAAAAAACAGTAAAAAACCTGGCTTTTTTTTTTTTTTTTTTTTTGTATGCATAAAAAAGGATTAGGCAGAAGAAAAAGAGATCAAAAAATGCAAGTGGGGGAGGAAATAACTAATGGATCAAAGTCTCCTAAGAAATGAGATGGGAAGCAAGAACACAGGTTAGTTTTGTTAAAAAGAAAGCCCACATTAGTCTCTGGAATAGATAAAAGGAGGTTAGGGAAAGTAAAGATAACAGCATTATTTTGAGATGGAAAAGAGAATTGGGAAATTTGTCTTGGAGAAAAAAACCAAAAAATTTTAATGACATCTTTTGTTTTTCTAGCAACTTCATTTTAAAATCTCTCTCTCTATCTATTTCCTATCCAAGAAATCTATGTCTTGTAACAAAGAATAAATAAGAGAGGGAGAAAAACCAGTTCAGCAAAACTAACCAACAAATCAATCAAGACTGAGAATATATGTAATGTTCCATACCTACAATTCCTTATCTCTGAAAAGAAAGGAAGGAGTTTATAATTATAGTGTTTAGTTTCTTCCTGTTTGTTTTTGTTCTTTTCATTTGCATTGCCACGGTCACATGTGTTGTTTTTCTGGGTTTGACTACTTCCCTTTTTATCAATTTATATGTTTTCTTGTTTCTCTGAATTCTTCATACTTACACTTTATTATAAGGTTTGGGGACTGGACATGTAATTACATTAATGTAGTCCCTTTACCAATAGAGATTAGCACTTTCTCTACGACCTATTGTCATAGAGAGCTGCTTAGAGCAAAACTACTTAAACTGCAGGATGTGCAATTGTGTAACTAAATGTGGAGGTCTTGAAATTATGATTATGAAAAAATGATTTGTATATCTATTTTGTATACCTACATACCTGGGGCTGCGTAAAAATTTTTTCAATGAAAAGACGTCACAAGTGGGAAAAGCTTAAAAAGTCTTGGTCTAGAAAACTAAAACAAGTTAAGTGATATTCCCAGAGGTAGATCAGAACCCAGGTCTATCTGACTTTGAGGCCATGTCTAACACCTATGCAAAGTTTCCTCTAGAATCTTTATTATAGCACAGTATTAATCTATTTCAGTCATGTATCATAATTTGTTTAGCCATTTCCCCAGTCATTGGGTACCCATTTTGTTTATAATTCTTAGATGCCACAAAAATATTGCTATGTTTATTCATTTGAACTTTCTTTCTGTCTTTGATTTCCTTGGGATATATGGAACAAATTTTTATTTCTCTTATTTTTAGTGGTTGGACTTCATATGGTTGTTAACAGCTGATTCTTCAGTTGAGAACAGTTTGTTTTTATTCTTTGGCCACTTATTCCCTGGGAAATGGCCTTAGGTCACATATATTTGTATTAGTTCCCAATATCATCACACTCTTCTCAGTAAAATATGAGTCTGAACCTTGAGGAATATCTGTAAGTGAGTGTGGGGTAGGGAGGGAAAAGGGGACAGGATGGAAGACAGAGAAATAGTGCTGATAAAAGTAAGAGTCATAGAAGCCAAGGAAGAAGAAAAGACAAAGAAAGGCAGAGGTCAAAAGTGTCACAATGCTCCAGAGGGGTCAAGGAGGACGAAAACAATAGCAACTTTTCATTCATATGTAGAACGAGAGAGGGGAGTAAACAAAATGCTTGAGGATTCTAGAAAAAGTTTTCTGTAAATACCTGCTTAGCCTCTGCCTCCCTAGACGTTGGCTTCCTAGACCCCTAAAGGCATTAAAAAGTCCTATTCACATGGAATTGGATCTTCTGTGTTTGGTGTTTTTGCTTACTCATATTTCTTTTTATAAGGAAAGATGGGGAGGATGAAGAGAGAGCTTGTGAGTCAGAGACTGTAAGGGGACCTGGCAACTATTCAGAAAGAGATTACAGGGTACCTCTGTGCTAGCACTGGATGAAAGACCGGATGCTGTTTGGCAACTCCATTGCTTAGAGCCACATCTAGGTCATAGTTTAAGAACAATATCAAAATGGATAAAGGATTTAGACATGAAGAGTAATATCACAAGTAAATTAGGGGTGCATGGTAAAATGTACCCATCAAACATATAAAGGAATAATTTATATCCAAAGAAGAAAGAGAGGGGATTATGGGAAGTAAAAAAGATAATTTTAACACATAAAATTAAAAAGCTTTTGCACAAACAAAGGCAATAAGACAAAATGAGAAATAAAATAGGAAACTGGTAGAAAATTTCACAGTAACTTTCTCTGATAAAAGCTTCATTTCTCCAATACATAGAGAATTGAGCCAAACTTATAAAAATAAGAGCCATTCCCCAGTTGATAAATGGTCAAAAGATATGAACAAGCCATATTCAGAAGAAGAAATGAAAACTAACAATAGCTATATGAAAAATGCTCTAAATCACTACGGATTAGAGAAATACTCAATAAAATAACTGAGATGCTTCCTCATACTCAGATTGGCTAACATGACCAAAAAGGAAAATGATAAATATTGGAAGGAACATGGTAAAAAATAGGACACTAATGCATTGTTGGTAGAATCATAAACTAGTTTCACCATTCTGGAGAACAATTTGGAATTATGCCCAAAGGACTATGAAACTTTGACCCAGAAATACCACTACTAGATCTCTGTCCCAAAGAGATCTTTAAAAAGAAAAAGGGCCAATTTGTACATAAATATTTATAGCAGATCTTTTTATGATAGCATAGAATTGGAAATTGGGATGAGAGGGGAGAGAGGCAGAGAGGTGCCCATCATTTGGAGAAAGGCTGAACTAATTTGAGCATATGATTGTTATGGAATACTATATAATAAAGGATGAGCAGTAGGGTTTCAAAAAAACCTAGATAAGTCTTTCTTGAATTCTTACATGAATTGATGCAGAATGTAATGAGCAGAACCAAAAGAACATTATACATAGTAACAAAAATTTTGTTTGATGATCACCTGTGAAATACTTAGCTGTTCTGATCATAACAATGATCCAAGGTGATTCCAAAAGATCCATAATAAAAAATTCTAACTACCTCCAAAGAAAGAATTGATAAACTCTTAATATAGATTAAAGAACACTTTTAACATTTTGTATTTTATTTTGTTTATGACTTCTTTTGCAACATGGCCAATATAGGAATATGTTTTGCAAGATTTCACGTGTATAATAAAAATAAAAGGGGCAGCTAGGTGGTGCAGTGGATAGAGCACCAGCCTTGAATTCAGGAGGACCCGAGTTCAAATTTGGTCTCAGACACTTAACACTTCCTAGCTGTGTGACCCTGAGCAAGTCACTTAACCCCAGCCTCAGGGGGAAAAAAAAAGAAGAAGAAGAAAAAATAAAAGACTGTCTCTTTGAAAAGAATGAAAGGACAAGAGGGAGAGAAAGAATATGAAACTCAAAATTTAGGGGGGGAAAGATTATTTAAGAATTTTGTACAAGCAATTAGGAAATATTTAGTAATAGTATAGTTAGAAATAGTATAGTTAAGTTCCAGAGCTACCAAGTGAAGAAGAAAATACTAAAAGCAGCCAGAAAGAAATAATTCAAAAATCAAGATCACACAAGATTTAGCAGGAGTATAACCCCAAAAAAATCTATTCGGCAAAACTGAGTGTAATTCCACAGGGGAAAAATAACCTTTCACAATCTGACTCTATCTCATTTTTCTAAGCTGATTATATCTTACTCCTCTTCACAAACTTTACATTCCAGCCACATTGGCCTGTTACATTTATACAACCTTTTGTCATTGATCCACTGTTTTGTGAAAGTTGTCCTACATTCCTGGAATGCTCTCTCTTCTCCCCTCTTACTCTTAGAACAAGTTTTCTTTAAGGCTACGTTCCTCAAGAGGTATTTCCCAAGTCTCTAGAATAGTACTGCTTCCCATCCTTAAATTCCTGTGTGTTTATTTTGTATATAGCCTTTATTTATACATATGGGTCATAACCTCTAGTAAAGTACTAGAAGGTAGGTACTTCCTTACTTTTGCATTTGTATCTCCATAATAAATGCTTATTGATTGATTAAGCAGGAAGTAAATTGTTCTAATACATAGACTGTATCTTCCCAATGACAGAAAGAGTGAAGGTTGCTGCACTGTATTTGATATAAGTGAATATGGGCACTCTACCATCACAAACTGGCATATCTGGTAATATGTCCTGGGAGTACTTTCACAACTAGCATCAAGCCCTGATGATTTAATTTATAGAATTGTAATTTTTAAAACATTATTTGATTTAAAACTTGACAATGAACAACAAACACATTGACAGAAAAAATCAATTTACTCAGTTAATTATATAGAATGTTACATATGAAAGGGACTTTAGAAATTATGTATTCCAAATTATTTGATAGATATGAAAATAGGCTCAGAGAGATTAGAATGATTTGGTCAAAGTTATTTGCTTAGTGAAAGTGAGACAAGCATCTTGATTCAATCCAGAGCTTTCTTCTTCCCACTATGCTGACTTTCTCTCATTCTAGTTCTAGTAGGGTTCACTAAGAGGCTTTAGATACTGCTCTTTTCCCCTGGAACACCTAGTGTGGAAGCTAGAAGCTAGGTATTATAGACCCATTAGCTCTAAATTTAGGAGCAGAAGTATTTATTTAGGGGAGGAGCTCTAGCCTTAGGGACAGATTCTGTTAATATTTATCTCCCTAATCTTTAGAGTTGGCCAGAAACAGATTGTGAAACAATTAGGAAACACCAGTGTTAATAGTTAAATTAATCAAATGGTTAGAAAAACCACTGCCACCCAACCTAGACCCTTGGAATAAGTGGGAAATGAACTAGATTTTCTGTTCCCAATAAGCACGCCAAGTTTACAGATGTTTCATAGATTTGGTTACATGATATGTTTACTTTCCTATTCCTCATGCACAGAGATATATAGGTAATAGGCAGCTGAGAGATGTGGTTTGAACTCAAAAAATTCTGCAATGACTTAAAACTCAGAACCTTTAGCAGGTGCTGCATTCAAATCATAAATCTAGAGTTGGAAGGAAAATTAAAGCAGTTTTGGTATAACCCCTTTGTTTCACGGGTGAAGAAACTCAGGCTGAGAGGTTGAATAAAGTGACTCATCTAACGTCCATTCTCAGCCTCCAAATTTGAGTCTTTTGATTACAAAGACAATAATTTTTTCATCATACTAGGACTGTATCATACAATAACTAGTGCCTTCCAGGCTGAATAGGGATTAGAACATAAAATGTTTGTTGGTGGAATTGTGAATACATCCAGCCATTCTGGAGAGCAATTTGGAACTATGCTCAAAAAGTTATCAAACTGTGCATGCCCTTTGATCCAGCAGTGCTACTACTGGGCTTATATCCCAAAGAGATACTAAAGAGGGAAAAGGGACTTGTATGTGCCAAAATGTTTGTGGCAGCCCCTCTGTAGTGGCCAGAAATTGGAAACTGAGTGGATGCCCATCAATTGGAGAATGGCTGAAGAAATTGTGGTGTATGAATGTTATAGAATATTATTGTTCTGTAAAAAATGACTAGCAGGATGATTTCAGAGAGACCTGGAGAGACTGACATGAACTGATGCTAAGTGAAATGAGCAGGGCCAGGAGATCATTGTATACTTCAACAACAATACTATATGATGATCAATTCTGATGGACCTGGCCCTCTTTAACAATGAGATGAACCAAATCAACTCCAATAGAGCAGTAATGAATTGAACCAGCTACACCCAGCGAAAGAACTCTGGGAGATGACTATGAACCACTACATAGAATTCCCAATATCCCTATTTTTGTCTGCCTGCATTTTTTATTTCCTTCACAGGCTAATGGTACACTATTTCAAAGTCCGATTCTTTTTGTACAGCAAAATAACTGTTTGGACATGTATACTTATATTGTATTTAATTAATAATTTAACATATGTAACATGTATTGGTCAACCTGCCATCTGGGGGAGGCAGGTGGGGAGGAGGGGAAAAATTGGAACAAAAACTTGGCAATTATCAGTGTTGTAAAATTACCCATGTATATA
This sequence comes from Sminthopsis crassicaudata, assembly GCF_048593235.1. Taxonomy (NCBI): domain Eukaryota; kingdom Metazoa; phylum Chordata; class Mammalia; order Dasyuromorphia; family Dasyuridae; genus Sminthopsis; species Sminthopsis crassicaudata. The sequence continues at coordinate 578,805,588 of NC_133618.1, read as the reverse complement.
TCTGGTAAATAAAAAGCTATAATAATAATAATAATAAATCCAAAAAGGACCAAGACATCGAAAAAAAAAAAAAGAATATAAAATGTTGCACAATTGCTGCTTCACATAGATCTGATTCTAGATGCATGTTCATCATCTCTAGACAAGGCACAAGAAGTACACATGAGTGAGCTCACATTTCATTTAGGAATTTGGGTTAGAGAGGGAAGGACTTCCTGCCATTAAAAGTTAAGACATTGGAATGTCTATAAAATTAGCAGGCTAGATTTCATAACTTAAGATCGTTTTAATTCAATTCAGCAAGCATCTATAAGACACTCTCTCTATACAAGGTGTTGTACTTAGTGATGGGGATACAAAGATCATAAAACAACCAAATCAGACATTGCCCTCAACAAAATTATATTCCACTGGGATGCTGACAGATCCATAAACAAGATGAGAGGGAAAGAAAAGGAGAGATCAAAGTGCTCTAGGAATATCTGAGAGTAGAATGAGCATTAGATGTTAGGGGGGATATAGAAGGTTTCAGGAAATAGTTGGCACCTGAACTTGTCCTGGAAGATAAAGTTAATCTGAAAGGCAAAAATTAGGGTGGAGTACATTCCTGGTCGGCATGATGCACCATGGGTAAAAAGTACAGAGGCTGGAAATGGCCAGTTCCAAGAATAACATTTAGTCTAGTCTAGTCTGACTAGAACACACATTACATGAAGTAGAATACAATGAAAGAGCCTATGAAGATAAATGGATTCACATTGTAGAAGACCTTAAGTACCAAACTAAAGAGTTTGTATTTTATCCTAGTAGTAATAGGGAACCACAGAACGTTTGTGATTAGGATTGTGAATGGTAGTTAGACCAGTATCTTGTGTAGTCCCTTCCTTCAACTCCCCTCTACCTTGAACTCTTACTTGGAGTTTGGGGTACCCCAAAGGGGCAACCTCCTGGTCTAGGAGTAAGTCTTGTGGGTAGCTACACTAATACTAACATGGTTCTTGAGCCCCCATTGACATCCAGTCAGTAGACCAAATGCTTGATAAACACATTTCCTTAAGAATTACAAAACATTCCTCCTTTAAATCCTGAGTGTAACCAGAAAGACTCATTTTCCTGAGTCAGATTTGTTCTCAGACACTCACTAGTTGTGTGACCCTGGGCAAATCACTTTATCCTTTTTGTGTAAAGGGCTGAAACTCTGAGTTGGTGCACTGGATTCAGACAACTGAGCACTTAAGGCTAATTACCCATTGGAAAATGGCCCTTCCCACTATTCTGGGCCCGCTTGATCTTTTGGTGTATACGGATAATTGTAGGAGGGATTAGGGGGTGAAGTAAGACAAGCCAGAGTCACTTTGGCCATAGACAAGGAGAAGGAAGGTCATGGAGATCCTGCGTCCATTCCCTTGACTTCCACCCCTAAAGACCACGAATGCAGACTGCAGACGAAGGACTTTTGCGTATCCTGACTCTGGCTGATTCTAAGGCATCCAGGGTGCTAAGGCGGTCCTCACTTTTTGCCTCAGTTTCTTCATCTGTAAAGTGAGCTACAGAAGGAAATGGCAAACCTCTTTATTCAGAAAACCCCAAATGAGGTCACAGTCCAATGTAACTAAACAATAACAAAGATGTGAGTCATTAAGGAACATTTTACCTAGGGCGGGGAATATAAGATGCCAAAGTGTGAGAAAAGGTAATCTTCTTATTAGAGGTTAAGACTGAACCCAATCCACTTCAAGTCAGGGTACAGATCCAGAAGAGAACAGAGAGAACTCTGTCCAATCCTGAAGTCTCTCAAGGTTAGACAGGCAAGTGGTGAGACAGCCCAAATGAGGGTGATTGTTCCACCTAATATTCTACTGCCCTTTGTTTCTGAGTTTGAATATGAATACTCCTTCCCCGAGTTCTAAGTTCTAGATAGATTTTTAGTAACAATGCAGGCAAACGGACTGCTTCCTGTAAGTCTTCCCAGCACTAGTTCATGATACAATATGACAGAGAGCGCTAGAACTGAAGTCATTAAGATCCAGGTTCAAGGCAGCTAGGTGGCGCAGTGGATAGAGCACCAGCCCTGAATTCAGGAGGACCCGAGTTCAAATGTGGTCTCAGACAGTTAACACTTCCTAGCTGTGTGACCCTGGGCAAGTCATTCAACCCCAGCCTCAAAAAGAAAAAAAGAAAAAAAAAAAAAAGAGATCCAGGTTCAATGTTACCTCTGATGTTTATTAGCTATTTAATTTGAACTCTATTTCTTTATTTGTAATAAAGAATTTTAATTTGTAAAAATAAAATTATGGGCAAAGTACTTGATAAAAATCATTTTGATATTTCATTTTGTGACATCATTGTGTCATGTTTGTGTGTTTCTATTCATACTAAGGCTGACTTAAAACCTCTAACCTTGATCAGCCGGTTTCCCAATTACTTCTCTGAAAGCTGGGTGTTGGATTTCAAGCTATAAACATGTTTCATCGCTCCCCTCTTGTGTTTTAAATTCTAATTTAAGAATGAATGATATATGAAGGAAACATGTAAAAATAGCTGTTCAAGGCTCTACTTCAGTTACTAATAGCGGTAACGCAGTAGCGTCAGGTGGGGATATCAGATGTTTTAAGGCTCCTTTTCTTTCTTCCCCTCTCAGTAAAGCCCCTCACTTCACTCTGCCGGGCGCCCCGCTCCCTCAGCCAGGAGAGTCACATCGTGTCACCCCACCCCAAAGGCCCTTGCTACATTTGGGGACGGTCTGAGCCCGAATTCGTTCACAGACAGCACCGCAACCCACGCCTCGGCACCCGACATTTTTGCAGACTCCATCACCTTCCTCAGATACACAAAATATTTGGAGGACTTAAAATTTTTTTCCGGGAAGGGGCTTGAAACGTTAATCTACACTGAAAGAAGGACGAATTCTGGTGCACAAGTCCGCAGACTGCGAAGCAGAATGGTTCCAGAACCACCGAGAGTTCGGTCTTTTCTCGCGTTACAGTATGAGGGGCTACGAGAGGTAGCAGGAGTTGGAGCTTGGCAAGCCTGCCCGACGCCCCCCGAACGCCTCCGGGCAGTGTAGTCAGGGTGGGAAGCGGAAGAACGAACTGCCACCGCCAACGAGGTCTGACGTGTAAAGCTTTCCCGGCGAATTACCGAGGACGTAGAAGTCCCGCATACTCGATGGACCGGCGGCTGCGGCCGGAGGAGTTGTATTTGTGAAGTTGGTTTAAGTTAAAATCTACATGAAGCGTTGTGTAAGCGGACACATTTACTTTATTCCCGCATCAGTGCTACCGCGCAGAAGGGCTGAGAGATCCCGGGCACTAAAGTGCTTGGCAAACTCCCGAGCTTCTATAACCCGGCCGGCCTCCGGAGCTTACGGAGAGTCCGCGGCGCGCGGCGGCTGCTCCGGGGACAGCGCTCAGCCTGTGGAGCCGCCTCGGGGCACAGGGGTACCGAGACCTTCCCGCAGCAGCCCGGCCCTCCCGGCTTCTCTGCGCTCTGCCGCTGACACTTCCTCTTCCCGTAACCGTGGGGCCGGAGGGTGGCTCCGGCTTTTGCCGAAAAGACCTCCAGTTCGGCCCCCCACCATCTCCGGGGAACCCGGGCTGGGCGGGGAGGCGCAGTGCCCAGTCTGGCTCGGCAGCCCCTCCCTCCCCCCGGCAGCCGCCCCTCCTCTCCTCCCTCCCCCCCGCAGCCGCCCCTCCTCTCCTCCCTCCCCCCCCACTGCTGCGGACTCGGGCTGGAGGGCGTGTGCTGCGCTCAGATAAGCCGCGAGCCTCAGTCACCCCGCCTGTCACCCCTTCCCAGGGTGATGACCCCAGATGCCCGGCTTTCCAGGTCGCAGGGGCAGTCCTTCAGAGGCCGGATCACTAGGGTCACTGAGGCTGCCCCCGACCCTGTCTGGGGGACCCGCGGGGGGCTGAGCCGGAGGCCGGAAAAGACTCGGGCGCCTGACACGTTCTGGAATGATCTTGCAAACACTCCCGGCCAACAATCCGGGGGATTCTGCGGCTACCCGGTCCACAAAGGTGTCCCGGGCGCAGCCTCCGTGCTCATTATAACTAACGCCCTCGCCCTCCTCGTGGGCCCCAGACACCTGCCCACCTGCCCCGGCTGCTCAGAGCAATTGGAAAACCAGGGAGCAGGAAAAACCCACCTGCTCCCCTCCTGCCCCTCCCCCTCCCCGGAGTACGATCGCTCCCGGCACAGCTGGGGCTTAGGGATCGTGAGTCAACGACTTCAACCGTGCAAGGTGGGGGGGGAGGCGGGGGTTGGTTGGCAAGATTCTCGGCGCGGATGCTCAGCCTCGGTCAGCTCCTCCTTCCCCCTTCCGTTCCCCTCCCCCCAAGGCAGAGACAATGGCAGTTGTCCCGGCTCGCTGGGAGGGAACCTAGCTTGAGCTTCTGGAGGAAGTTTAGGTGGTGATGATGTTATGAGTCATCAAAACAACAATAACAATATTTGTCTGGGACTTTTTGCAAAATGTCATACAGCTCACCTCATTTGATTCTTACATCTAGATCTACGGCTGGAAGGGGTTTTTAAAGGTCTTTTGGTCCAATTCTCAATTTTACAGACTAAGATTTAGGAATAAGAGTTGGACCAGGAGCCCGATGTGCGGTGCTTTTGGGCTCAAGAGTTAATGCTTAACAATCAGCTGTGTGAGTGGATAGGAGAAACGATAACCATGATACATTTTTATATTTAATGTGTTACTTTTTCTCCACTTTGAGAATAAACAATCAACACAATAAATCGGACCCTGTGGGTGACTTTTGCTGATTTCCGAGGTATAGAAAGTTTAACAATCTGTGCTAGCTGGCAGGAGCAGGCTTCTGCAGACCCCTGGAGGAGGCCTAGCAAACCAGCTCCCCTCATAAGCCTTAGTTTTTTCATTTGTAAAATCAGGGAGTTGAAGTAGACATACCCAACGGTCCTTTCCAGCCTAAATCGATGATATTAAGTAACAAAGTTGAGATGGGGGGGCGGTGCAGGAGATACCATAGAAAGGTCAGTTGAGATACGGTGTCAATATTTTCCTTTCCCAGGATTTCTTAATTAGGTCATATTCCACCTACTGGGAGTTTTCCCCTAATTAGACCAGAAACACTGCCCTACCTTACTCCACCCATTTCAAGGCACCCAACCTAGTCCTCTTAGTGTATCTGTAAATAGTCACGGCTTAATTTCTGGAAGGGGCCACTAGAATGGGTAGACCAAGAAGCCTGGACTGTGTACTTGCTGTGTATAGGATGGAAAATCTCAAACTTTAGTTGTCACTAAAATAACTAATACTAAATTGCTACCAAATAATGATACTAGCTAGGGCAAATTCATCATTCAAGGCCTCTACACCATAGTTGTATAACTATCACCCACACATTTTACCAAACTGGATCCATGAAGATTCACCATACCCCAAACTAATCCTACATTTTCCTACTTCCATAACTTTGTTGGTATTGTTTCTTCTCCCTAAATTGCTCTTTCTCTCTAGCTTTCCTTCTACTCTGACATTTTTCTTTTTTCTTTTTTATTATAGCTTTTTATTTACAAGTTATATGCATGGGTAATTTTTCAGTATTGACAATTGCAAAACCTTTTGTTCCAATTTTTCCCCTCCCTTCCCCCACCCTCTCCCCCAGATGGGAGGTTGACCAATGCATGTTACATATGTTAAAGTATAAATTAAATACAATATATGTATACATGTCCAATCAGTTATTTTGCTGTAAAAAAAAGAATCAGACTTTGAAATAGTGTACAATTAGCCTGTAAAGAAAATCCAAAATGCAGGCAGACAAAAATAGAGGGATTGGGAATTCTATGTAGTGGTTCATAGTCATCTCCCAGAGTTCTTTTGCTGGGTGTAGCTGGTTCAGTTCATTACTGTTTTATTGGAAGTGATTTGGTTCATATCATTGTTGAAGAGAGCCACCTCCATCAGAATTGATCATCAGATAGTATTGTTGAAGTATATAATGATCTCCTGGTCCTGCTCGTTTCCCTCAGCATCAGTTCGTGTAAGTCTCTCCAGACCTTTCTGAAATCATCCTGTTGGTCATTTTTTACAGAACAATAATATTCCATAACATTCATACACCACAATTTATTCAGTCATTCTCCAACTGATGGACATCCACTCAGTTTCCAGTTTCTGGACACTACAAAGAGGGCTGCCACAAACATTGTTGCACATACAGGTCCCTTTCCTTTCTTTAAAATCTCTTTGGGATATAAGTTCAGTAGTAACACTGCTGGGTCAAAGGGTATGCACAGTTTGATAATTTATCGAGCATAGTTCCAAGTCACTCTCCAGAATGACTGGATGCGTTCACAATTCCACCAACAATGTATCAATGTCCCAGTTTTCCCACATCCCCTCCAACATTCTGCATTATCTTTCCCTGTTATTCTAGCCAATCTGACAGGTATGTAGTGGTATCTCAGAGTTATACTCTGACATTTTTCAAGGTCAATCTCAAATGCAAATCCCTCTATGAAGCCTTTCCTTGTCTCTACTATCAGAAAAAGGGACTAAATCTAAATCTGTTTAGTCAGGACACTTTAGTTCAAATCATAGCTGAGAGATTAATTTACCTATGTTTGATCTGACTTTTTAAATTATATTTTTACAAGCCTAACTTTGATATCAGCCTTAAGTATTAAATGAGTTTTATTACTTCAAAACATCAACAGATCTGTGATTTTGTTGTTTGAATGATTCTTCTCTTTGTTACAAAGATCACAAAACTTCCCTGACTTAGAATATGCTATTTTGTGAGTAATTGGGCCTAGCCTCCCATTTCCCCACAAATATTCCCATGATGGCTGAGCTTTTCATATTGAGGCTGCTTCTGATAGTGATGATGATGATGATGATAACATTTATATCACACTTTAAGGTTTGCAAAATGCTTTAAAATATTAGAACATGGTCATGTTAGGATTGCCATCCTCACAACAACCTGGAAAGTAGATATTATTATTATTCTCATTTTTCCAGATAAGGAAACTGAAAGCAGTGAAATAATTTGCTCAGGGTCAATGTCTGAGTTTGGATTTGACCTCACATCTTCCTGACTTCAGCTTCTGAAGTCTGTTCCTCTGGCATGAAACTGTCCCATTTGATAAGTCTAATTATTAACACTTAAAAACTTTCAGTCAGAGTTTGAGCTCTGCCAACATATCTTCCAGAACAGTAATTTTCCTAAATCTGAGTTATGATAAACATTATTTTTAAATATGCCTTACTGATGCTTTTCTTTGAACATTAGTCATTGCAGATCCCACTTGTGGATTAAAATCTACAAAATATCAAATCTGCAAAAATATCAGTCACTGTGATAATGTGTACAATATTCTAGTACTGAGGAAAGAGCACTACTGACTGAGTAGTCAGAAGGCCTGGGTTCATATTTAGACTCTGATGCTTACTACTTATAGTCTGCTTCATAGGATGAGGAAGTATGCTAGATGATCTATTTTTCGGTTATTTACATTTTTATTTTTTTAGATTTTTTTTTTAACTTCTTTTATGATCTTGTGAAATTCATTTGTTTTTGTGAAAGCTTCCAAATTAATCAAAAGATAATCCTTTCACCTTATATTCTCTTCAGATTTTCTTCCATTTATCTGACAGATAGACATCTCATCTCTGTATGGCCTGCTTTTGATAGTTATCTTGTTTTCATTCCTTGGCCAAATTTATCAATAACTTGGCATTTAGTGTTTCCTATCTTGAATTATATGCCTAGGAAGAGGCTCTCAGCTCAGTTTAATTTGTACTATGCTTCAGTAAATGCCTTTTAATTAACAATGATTCACATTTATTATAATAATAGTTCACATTTCTAAAACGTTTTACATTTTGCATACTATTTAATCTTATCTTTAAAATTATATATATATATAATGTGTGTGTATAAAATTCTGCCTTTTCTTTTTCACTCCAAACCTCCCCTCCCCCCACCATAGGAACCCAAAGAGAAACAAAACCCCTGTTATAAATATGCATAGATTAAGCTAAGCTTTTCTGGTAATATCCAGTTCTAACACAGAGATGCCAGTGAGAATGCCAAGTTTGCCTGCTAACATACGGGTGGCTGTCCTTTGGCTGCTTTCATTTTTAAAATTGTTAAGATTGAGCTGTTTGACCCTTTCCAGTGTGCTCTTTTTTTGCCCAGGAGATTCGATGAACCAGGGAGAGGGGAAGGACTTTCCTTCCTTTTCTTTCTCCCCTCCTCTAGCTCTGAGGATTTGGTAGGCTTTATTTCTGTGGTTTATTGTCCTCAGTTTCAGGTGCCAGAGGTAATCCTCACAGAACCAGGAGTTTGTTTCATAGCAACCTTGGCGCCAGGATTGCCAATAAGATGGTACAGTTAAGCGGCCATCATGGGATCCCAGAGAAGCCAGGTTATCTAGGATTTGAGCCCACCTTGGATTTTTTGACCTTGGAATTATGTCTGTGCTCTTCAGGACTGTGCCTTCTGGGACCTGAGCTAAATCATGTGCCCAATCCCCTTCCCCTGGCCATGGATTGAGGTGCAGGAGGGAGAAAAATATTGTGTCTACCACAAGGGGGAAGGGGAGAATAAGTTTATATAATTATACCTTTTGAAATAAATATTTGTTTAAAGGCTAATTTACTGTTATTGGGTAATGGAATTAGGATTCAGGAGAACATCTGTCCCTACACTTTTGGGGGAAATAATCGGTGGGGGCTGTAGTTATTTGCAGAAAGCACAGATACCTCTCAATCCCCTTAAGGGTACTGAAGTAACAGAAGGCATGGTGAAATCTAACCTGAACTTCAGTGAGGGCCATGTAGTCTGTATAATAGAAGCAAAACAAATTTGGACACTGTCAAAAAAAACCCACCCAACTCTAAAAATCTGTTTTATTTTGTGCTGAGTCCTATACCTTTCTAATTCTTTTTTTTTTTTTTTTTTAATAATATTGTTGTCATTGTAGAAATTATTCTCCTGGTCTTGTAAACTTCACTCTGCATCAATTCATACAAAATCTTCCCAAGTGTCTCTGAAACCACCTAATTTATTTTTAAGCCAGAACTTTGAACTCTTCGAAAGAAGCTTCTTCTCTCAAAGCACTTCTGGACCTTCTCTAGCATTTGTAATCTTAGAAAGTTGGCTGGGGGGCACTTAAAGGTTAACTTGGTTAGAGTCACAGGTCAGTATGTGTCAAATGTAGGACTTTGAAGTTTTCTCGGCTTGAAACCAACTCTGTGTCCATGATACCTCGGTCCTTTACATTTTGCCTTTACAACCCTTCAAAGTAGTTAGTGGCAAATGACATAAAAACCCTGAGACCCAAGCAAGGTGACTTATCCAAGAACACACACTAATGACCCTAATCCCAGTTCTGACTTCAAATGCACTTCTCTTTCCCTTACAGCCTGTGATTCAAAACGTGCCTTTTTATATTCTCTCATTTATAAGTGATACTGGTTGTCTTGCTGAATGCTCATTTCTATGACTCCAATTTTAGTATGTATTTTTGGTGAACACTAACATATCTGTTGAATCAGTGACTTTGATGGGTTTTCTTCTCATGCTCCCACCCCAGGAGGTGACTGGACTGTCCTCAGGGGCAATATCTATATATATTTTTCTCATACTCTCTCTTGGGGCAGTGACTGCTTGATCAGTGGGGTTGATTAGAAGAAAATTGCTTGGAAAGTAGAGTTTTGTAACCAAGTTATTGAAACTAAAGAGTTTACCTCATTAAAAGAAATTCAAGAATCCAGATGATCAGTAGCGTGATTCTAGATGCTAGCCAGCCAAAAGTGATGTCTTTCTCTTTTCATAGCTTTCCACAATTTTCTTTCACATTTGTAGTTTGTCTTGTATTACAAATTTACTTGTGGTATCGTTTAGTCAGTTTTTCAGGGGGACTTCGTAACTTCATTTTTTTTTCTTTTGGTAGAGGTACTGGAGTGGTTTTCCATTTCCTCATTTTTATCTCATTTTATTGAAGAGGAAACTAAGGCAAACGGGGTTAAGTGACTTGCCTAGGATCACACAGCTAGTTTAGGACCTGATTTAGGATTTGAACTCAGGACAAAGAATCTTTTTGACCCCTGACAGAGAACATCACTTAAAGTGGGCATATCTCATTTATTCTCTTCAATGCCCAACAAGACTTTGCAGGAAAAAATTTGCCGCACAATAATGTCTGTTATACTGAAGAGAACACTTTCTTGGAGAAAAAAAATGACGGTAAGTCCCTAAGACTAGATGACGAATTCCGGTGCGACCAGAGAAAGCAATTCAAGCCCAGCAGTTTACTGACTCCGTCTGTAGCATTCAGGTGCAAATAACCTTAAAAGAGGGGGCGGGGTACCTGGAAGACTTGGGGAACTTTGGGAAGAGACTGCTACAGAAAAGGTGGATAGGGGCAGAGTGCTTCCCAACTGCCTTTTTAGGTCGCCCCGTGGGTTTTCCTTGCAGGTCGCGGTCAAGTACACAAAGAAGAAAGGAGCATTTTGTAAGGCATTTGTAAAAGTGAGCTGGAGAAGGAAATGGCAAACCATTGCAGTATTTTGATCTAGAAAACTCTAGATGGGGTCACGAGAGTGGGACACCACTGCAAATGACCGGAGACTCATTTTCTCATCTGTAGAATAAAGAGGGTCCTTCCCGTCTTTAAAAAAAAAAAAAAAGCCTTCCGGCGTGTATGTTCTCTCACTCAGCTTTTAAATACCCTAGCCTCTTTTAAATCTTTTTACTTTAAGCCCCCAGACTCGAAGCCCACCCCGCACTGGCTCCACAGCCGCATAAAAAGCAGCAAAAATACTCGGGACCACCCAAACCCTCCCCCCATCCAAAGTCGCCAGGAATACCTAGGAGGCCCTAAAAAAATAGCCGAGGAGACCGCCCACCTGCGTTACGTCATGTTACGTCACGCTAGCCAGCCGAGGTCTTAAGCAGGTTGGCTTGCTACTGAGTGACAACCCATTCAGCCAATGAGAGTGGAGATCTCGGTATTCTTGGAACCCTACTGTATCTCAGGTACCATCCTCTGATTCTAGCCTTTCCTGCCATCTCCCTCCCCTATTGTTAATATCCTTCTCTTTCTCATATTACCTTGTAAAGTTTACTTATGTAACCTGGATTCATTGACCTGTTTACATGTCATACATATGTATTTCCTTTCCCCCATGATTACTAGCATTTTTATAGCACCTACTGTGTGCCAGGCACTGAGCTAGGCGCTTTTACCAATATTTTCTCATTTAATCCTCCCAACTACCCCGAGAGGGAGGTGCCATTATTCCCATTTTATAGACGAGGAAACTGAGGCAGGCGGAGGTTAAGTGGCTTGCCCAGAGTTACGAGCGTTAGAGGATCAAGTAGGACTCCGTAAGCTAAAAGAAGGTAAGCTGGTGGAAGGCAGGATCCGTTTCCATTCCCCTCCCCCTCCTTTGTAATACGAGCTCTAATACCTAGGAGTGGTTTAGAAATATCAATATTTGCTGAGCTGAGCTGGAAATGCTGACAAGTCTTTTTCTGCCTTTCCTCATCTTTAAAGTACTTGTGTGTGAGAAAGATTTTGTAAGCTAGCCACACTGGACAGCCTTTCTGGCTCCAGGAGGGCTGCAGACTCCCTCACCCAAAGAAATAAAAGTCAAAGGATCTGGAGAATTAGAACCGCCTGGCTAAAGATGCTGCTCAGCCCCAGCCAAGCTCCCCAGCCTTCTCCCTCCCCCGTAGGAGGAAGGGACCGGGAAGGAAGGAGCGCAGGGAAAACTCGGACCGGCCGTGGGGAGGGTCCCGAGGGTCTCTGACAGCTGATGGGGCGGATCAGAGTGACAGGGCCTAGCTTGGGAGCCTGAGTCAAGGCCCTCCGCCCCTCCCCCGCCTCTCCCAGGAGTGAGGGGGAGGAAGAGACGAGGCGGCTCCGAGGACGAGGGATTGGAGGGCTAGGCGGGAGGGAAGGGAGACTTTGGGGTGGGGGTGGGGAGGAATTCTACGACCGAGCCCCGGCGCTGAACCTCTAGCGCTGCTCCCCGGCCCACCCCGGAGTCATCGTGGGGCGGAGCCTCTGCGGCGGGAGGGGAGGGGCCGGGAGCGAGCGAGCGAGCAGGAAGGGGGGCCGGAGGGCAGCGGGGGCGGCGCTGCGGCAGTTGCGTGTTGGGTTTTCTGCTGTTCGGAGGGGCCGGTGAGTGAGTGCGGCGCGCGGGCCCGACGGGGCAGGGCGGTGCCCGGGGGGGCGCGAGCGGGCGAGCGGAGCCCCACCGGGCCGAGCCCGGCACGCGGCGGGGTAGGGGCCGCGTCCTCTCCCTTCCACTGCCCCCACCCCGGGGACCTGCTAACGGCGGTTGGCGAGACCCCCCCTCTGCCCCGCCCCCTTCCCCTTCCGCGGCTTCGTCTTCTCGGTCCTTTACCCCGCCCTCCCCCCTCCTTGCGGGAGAGCCCCTTCGAATTCCCCCAAGTCTTCCCCCCTTTTGGTAGCCTCTTGGGGTGAGCTCGTATTACTGCCTCCCTTCCCAAGCTTTTCACGGAAAAGCTGTCTTTACCACCTCCTTTTCCCCCTCCCGGGGTTAGCCTCGGAATCCCCCAGGGGCTAACCTCCCAACCTTCGCCCTCCCATTATCCGAGGTTAGCCCCTGCGTCAGAGTGCCTAGCTTTCACGTCTCTCCCCAGAAGCCTCCTCCCGCCTCCCCCTCCCGGGGACCCTGGAGAACTGGCCCTCAAATCTGAGAGCCCCCAAGTGAATGTCCGGGGGAAAGCTGCACCGTAAACCACGGAGAAGGCCCCTGTGGGCTCTCCTTAAGGCGCTAGCCCCAAGACTCGCTCCAAGAATTGTTGGAGACCCCTCCCAGCCCTCCCCGCCTCCGAGGGCGTCGCTGTTGGCTGCGGTTTGCCCTCGCCACGCACTTGTCTCGTTTCAGCCCCTCTTCTCCAACACCTCCGTGCTTCTGCCTCCCTCCCCTGGAACCCCTCCTTTTCTTCTCCGTCTCTGAGGGAAGTCCTCTTCGGTTCTTCTGGGTTACTGACAGGCTTCTTTCCTCCCCCTCAGCCCCTTTGCTTGCTTTTCTGGTTGTCTCATCCTTCTCATGTATCTGTGCCTTAAACAAGCCTCCTTAGCTCCCATTTAACAACCCTCTTTCTGATTGCTGCAAGGATAGATTCATTCAAAAATATTCGCATTCTTATTGGTGCAAAGCATCCTTGCATATCTTTTGTAGGACATGGGATACTCTACTTCTTCGGAACTTCTCGCTTCCTTCGGCAAGCAGTCCTTGACTCCTTTCCAAATATTTCTGATTCAGTTTGCGCTCTCTCATACTGGGTGACTCAGGAAGCTGAGAGGCCTCAGGAGTGTGTTGCAAGGCTGTATGACAACAGATTGAGAAGTTACCAAAAACTGCCAGCTTGATAACCCACGTACCATTTTGTTTTTCCACCATTCAATTTTAAATGAACTCTTCTTCCCCATTTTCATAGAGGGAAGGCTTATAGCTACCAAGTTGCAGTTAAAGTAGCACAGACATAATCTACAAGAATAAAGAAAGATGGACACTTGATGTCCAAATAGTTGCAATTAGTGTGTTCGTATCTTTAAGGCAGTGGCTACTCATAGTTTTGTGTTTTTTCTGTTAGGCCACAGCTTTTAAGATCTAGATTTCTATGCAGAATATTTTCAGATAGCTTTCTTGTGTGCTTGAGAGCATTGTGCTTGAATGGATAGTACTTTCAACTTTCTTACAACTGCTAACTACCATAGATCATATTGTTGACTTTTTTTTTTTTTAATTAGGGAATTGTTTGATAGAGGTAAAGCTTTATGGGAGGCTCAAAATGTTGGAAAAATGACAATGGCCTCTTGGAACACCTGGTAGTCATGGATGGTAAGCACTAATGGGTTTTGAGCTCCTCTTTTGGGAAGGAACAATCAAAATGAGATCAAAAATCCATTTGAGAAGAGCAATTGAAGTACAGTTCATAAGTTTTTGCATTCTTGTAAAAATGTTGAAACAGATTTATTATAGAAATATTAAAAATGATGTTAAATGCAACTTTATTCTGATGGGCTTTTAAAAGTAATCCAAAGAAGTTAGAGGTCAATCAGAAATTTACTGTTTTTACAACAGTGGTTGGAGTTTTTCCAAGAGTAGCTGCAATTTCACTACATCTCAGTATTAGGTCCTGTATATGCTGTGGTCAGCATTACTTGAAATCAGTCTAGTTTTTAGACTTTGGCATTTAATTACTATTGGTGTGACCTTGAACAAGTCATATAATGAATCAAGATCCTAGTGTTTTTATATTTCACCTGAAGTTAATTGAACTCAAGACTGGTCCCATTCTGTGACTTTTTTGTAGAAAGATTACATAAATTTAGAGGGGCAGCTAGGTGACACAGTGAATAGAGCACTGGGCTTGGAATTAGGAAGATTCAGCTTCATGAATTCAAATCTGGCCTCAGACATTTAACTGTATGACCCTGGGCAAGTCATTTCACCCTGTTTGCCTCAATTTCATCATTTTTAAAATGAAGGAGAAGGAAATGTCAAATCTCAAATGGGGGTGTCAGGAAGAGTTGGACACAGCTAAACTTATATATATTTTTTTCAATAGTATTTTATTTTTCCAAACACATGTAAAGATAGTTTTCAGCATTTATTTTTGTAAAACTTTGTAACAAAAGTAGGGTGTGTGTATGTGTGTGTGTGGGTAGAACTTCTGACATTGTGTGCTCTTTAGGGAAGTTGTTACATTGGGGTGTTGTCAAGGGAATCAATCTCCTTTCATTGATTCCTTCTATGTCATGGATTTTTTACTTTTTTGTGTGTCTTAGACTCCTTAGAATCATGTCTATGTTACTTGTATTCATAACTGAAGGAAATGCTAAATTTCAGTTAGAGGTTAGTGAAAATAAAAATGTGGTTTCCCCTTCCCCCATTGAAGTTTACAGACACTGAAATCTATCCATGGATCCTTTGAAGATTAATGGACCCCAGATTATGAACAGTTGTTCTATACTGTTTTTGTTTTGAATGGAGGCATGGACTACAATTAACACCACAGACAAACCTATTTTATGAAAGTGTTATCTTATTTTTTAATAAGTAAGAATGAGAGAAAATGGACAGCCCAGGTGGTATATTAGCACCTCTGCAAAGTTAAAGAGAGGAAAACCACTTGTGTGGGGAATCTCTTCTTAAGAGAGCAGAGTAGTTGAAAGACAAAGGCAAGATTAGAACAAGAATAGAGAAAGCATAGAAATAACACCCACAATCATGGCTCCGTCAAGTATCCAGTTAATCATGCCAGAAAACTGGAGAGTTTAAAAAAGTGTTTCTTTTAGCCACATGAGGTGGGATGGTATTTTTAGAAAGGGCTTTGGTTTTGAATCTCAACTATGATAATTCTGACTGAGAAACTCATTTCTCCTATTTGGGATTCAGTTTCCTTATCTGCAGAATGATCTCTGAGTTCCAGCTCTAAAACAGTGATCCTCAATAATTATGCTATCAAGTGATCATCTTCAATAAGACATGAGTTTTATTATTTGTTTTTATTTATTTTTATATAATTTATATAATTTATTTTTAGCAGTTTAAAAAAATCTTTTTTTTAATATTTCCCCAGTTACATTTAAAACATTTTTTATTTATTTTTTAAACTTTTGAATTCCAGATTCTCTCTCTTATCTTCCTCACCCTCATTAAGAAACTATATGTGAAGTTATGCAATATATTTTCATAAAATCATGAAAGAAAACACAGATCTCCCACTCTAATAGAAAAAACGCCTAAAGAAAAATTGTTAAAAAGAAAGTATGATTCAATCTGTATTCAGAAACGATCAGTTTCTTCTCTGGGTATAAATAGTACATTCATTGTATTGTTAAGAATAGCAAAACCATTTACAACTGGTCATTCCAGAATATTGCTATTACTTTATATACAGTGTATTTCACTTTTGCTTGAGTTCATGGAGGGCTTTTCAGGCTTTTTTCCAAAAGCATTTTGCTCATAACTTCCTTTAGAACAACATTCCATAACAGTCATACACTACAATTTATTCAACCATTCCCTAATTGATGAGCATCCCCTCAATTTCTACTTCCTTGTCTTGGGAAGAGAGTTGCTACATATATTTTTGTAGGTTTAGGTCCTTAACTTTTTTTCTTTTCTTTTAAAAATCTCTTTTGGTATTCATGCCTAATAGTGGTATTGTTAGGTCAAAGGATATGCATGAAATTCAGATCATATCTTTTGATCATTTATCAATTGGTGCATGGCTCTTATTTTTTAAAAGTTTGACTCAGTTCCCTCTATGTTTGAGAAATATCAGAAAAATTTATCAGAGAATAAATTTTGGTTATGCTTTGCTTTTGGTTATGCCCTTCAAAGCTAAATAGAAAATTTAATTTATCACATGACAATTGAAGACAACTATCATGTCCCTCTTTGAGTGTTCATCTTGCTTTCGTGAAATGTAGTCTTAAGGCCTTTTACCAACTTCGTTCTCTTTTGGATGCTGTATTATTGATGTCTTCCTTAAACTGTGAACTGAATAATAGCACTTAGTTCTCTAACAGAGTGACCATCACATCTTCATTTCTGAAATTATTTCCTTCTTAATGTTAACCAAAATTTCATTAGCTTAAGTCATACTTTACATGCTGACTCTTATTGAACTTGTAGTACATTAAAACCCCAGACCTTTTTCAGAGAAACTGATGCTTCGCCATCTTGAACTTGTGAAATTGAATTTTTGAAACTAAATGTTAATCTTTATATTTATCACTTAATTTATTGAATGATCTAGACTTTGGGGTCTTTTGGGATCTTGATTTTATCCAGGATGTTAGCTATCTTTCCTAACTTTGTGGTGTTTGTAATTGATGAACATGTTATCTATGCATTTATGCAAGTTATTGATTAAAAAAGAACACATCATCAAGCACAGATCTTTTCATAGTTAATTTCCTCATATGTAAAACTAGGATATGGATTTGATGAATTTTTGAGTCTCTTCAACTTCATGATTACCATTTCAAAAGAACATCTCATGATCTTCCTAGGAATAGACAGTTATGCTGTCGGAGCCTCTTGATTTCCAGTAAGATCATTTCTTGCTGAAGAGTTCAGATAATGCTGCAAGGAGAGATGCTTTTGAATATTAGGACCCATCAAGAAGTGGTTCAGTCTAGTGGAGAGACACTGCTATTGGAATTGGAAAGGTTTGGGATTGAATCCTGCTTAAGTCACTTAAAAGATTGGGAAAGTCTCAACTTCCCTGGGACTCAGTTTTTTTGTTTTTTTTTTCATGTGCAAATTAAGGGGGCTTCAAATCCCTTCAAGATTTAAGTCTGTGGTCTTAATGATTTCAGACTGTTGAAGAGAGAGAAGGGATTTGTGTACAGAAGGCATAGGAAACACTAAATAAATACACAAAAAGGGCAGGTGGGGATTGGGAATGGTGAATGTGAGCATTTGGCAGAACTGGAGAGCATTTGGTTATGTGCCTAAGCTTGCTAAGTGCTGTGAGAAACAGAGTTTACAAATATGATTGAGGAGATATGATATATATGTGTGTGGGAAATAACAGTTCAAATGATATAGTTGAAATGAAACAGTTCAAATAACAGTAGGATTTGTTTGGATAGAAAGGAGGGGTGAGTATGTTCAAAGAGGAAGACTAATTTGGGCAGATGATAGTGGTCATATATATTCAGAACATAGTATGTTTGCATAAAAAAGCAGATTAGTTAGAACAGAGTTTGTGAGATGGAGAAAAGGAAGATAGAAATGTGAATTCTTATAAGCAGTGCATGATTTATTTTCATGGATTGTGAATAAATAAAATATTTGCTTGATGAAATAACTGAGCAAATCAGAAGGGAATCATTTTGGTGATTCTTTAGGATCAGAAAGAGGCATTTCTTTTTGAAAGAAGACAGTCTGCATTATATGACTTTTGGAGAAACAATTCAGATGATAAGGAAAAGGGGGTATTTTATAAAAAGATATGTAGACACAGAAAATTCACCATCAATTTAGATTTTTTTTAAAAACTTATAGAATGGTTGCTAATTGATGGATGTGATTGTTGAGCCAAATTCAGTGATGTTTGAAAGATCATGGAGCACTAGAGGGATCTCATAGGATTGGAGAAGGGCAAAAATTTTTAAATTTTTAATTTTTAGAAGGGGAAGAGAGTACAATCTGCAAACTGTAGACCAATGAGCTTAATGGAAATTACTGGAAAAATTCTAGAACTTGTTATTAAAGGGATGATTAGTGAACATCTAGAAAAGGATGTGGGGATCACAGTGAGCTAGAATAGTTTTCAAGAACAAGTCATGCAAGATTAACCTCATTTCCTTATTTGAATAGTCACTAGACTAGTAGATTATGGGAGTGCTAAAAAATAGTTAGATTTTAACAAAGTGAAAAAGCTGTAAATAATGGAATAGTTAAGTGTATTTGGAAACATTTTGAAGAACCATTAATGATTTAATGTCACTTTGAGAAGAACTGTTTCAAGGATCTGAGCTGTTTGACATTTTTATCAGTAACTTGGGTAAAGGGATAGATAACACACTTAGCACATTTGCAGATGATATAAAATTGGGAGGGAAATTTTGAGTG
This sequence comes from Sminthopsis crassicaudata, assembly GCF_048593235.1. NCBI lineage: Eukaryota > Metazoa > Chordata > Mammalia > Dasyuromorphia > Dasyuridae > Sminthopsis > Sminthopsis crassicaudata. The sequence goes on along the minus strand of NC_133618.1, from coordinate 578,786,969 downwards.
ACAGGCTGGAATATGGGACTGAATATCATAAGACTTGTTTAATAAGCAAAATGGAAATCTTAACAGTAGGAACCCTCTATTAGGCCCATCTGAGCTGGTGTAGTCTCCCATTCTTTTCTTCTATAAGGTTGACTTTTGTTTTGGACTTCTGTACATGGTCTATACTAGGTTCAAGCAGGGAAAACCTCACTCTAGTAGAAGGAATTAGGTTCCCTTTTATCACACTCTTTAGATCATTAAAGGGCATGCCCTTCCACCCCAGGGACAGTTTACTCAAAGTTTATATTTGTCTCACAGACAAAGAAATGATTGATAGCTAACATTTATGTAGCACTTTAAGGCTTGCAAAATACATCATAGTTTCACATGGCATCCTCACTGCAGTCCTGTGAGATAGGTGCTATTATTATTAGGCCCTTTTTACAAATGAGGAACTTGAGGCTGGAAGAGAGAGGTTCACTGTTACACAGTTGGTGCCAGAGGCCAATCCAGCATGCCCCCTAGTGCCCACTCACAGACTTCCACTAAATAAATAGTGGTTCTGGTCTCTTTAGCCAAGAGATTGATAATCCAAATCTTTTAATGTGAAGAAGGTTGCAGGCTAGCAAGGCATTTTACATTTGACCTCAGCTCTCCATTGTTTTCTTCATGTCTCTGGCAAGCCAGGCTAGGAATTTGCCTCATCCTCTGTCCAGAGTTTGCCATCTCATGGGTACTGGTGTTCTCAAGTATTTCTCTTGGTGTTGTTGGCTCTGACCAAGGAGGCATAATGCACAAGGCCTCCTAGCCTGGTCATGGAACAAAAAGAACAAAAGAACATCTCCTAAACCAGCATCAGTGTTAGTGTGTTCCTATGAAGTTAGGACACTTAGTAGCTAGGGAATCATGGGGAAGTCACAAGGGCATATAGATTTAGAATTAGAAGGAACCTCTGAAGTTGGCTAAATCAAGCCCCTTGTTTTATAGATGAAGAAATTGAGGCAAATCTATAGGGTGAAGTAACTTGCTCCACATTATTGACACAAGTTAGCATCAGAGTCAAGATTGGAGCCCAAGGTCTCCAACTCCAAAGCTGATACCATTTCTCCTGTATCCTGCTGCCTTCCAGGGCTGGTTTCCTTCTTTGTAAAATGGGGATTATAGTATTTGCATTATTTCACTGTAAACCCTCCCCTCAAATGATTTAAATATAAGTAGTTGTTCCTACTTGAGCAGCTAGGTAGTACAGTGGATAAATGGGTGTGGAATCAGGAAGACCCCTTTCACATTTGACTTCAGACACCAGCTGTGTGACCCCAGCAAGTCACTTAACCTAGTTTTATCTCAATTTCCTCATCTGTAAAATGAGCTAGAAAAGGAAATAGCAAACCACTTCAGTATCTTTACCAAATGAGGAAGAGTTGGACACAATTGAAATGACTGTTCCTACTTAAGGAATTCTGTTTGTGAAAAGTGATACTGAAAGCCTGACAATAAAAGACTTGGGTGGATAAGGGGGAAATGTTATTATCCAAGACAGAACATTTACAGTTAGAAATAATGAAGTCCAGGAGTTTAATTTGAGTATAACTAATTTGAACAAATTTTAAAGATTGTTCTCTGGACATATGTGAAATTTCTAGGGCAACATACATTTTTTGGAAATACATCTGTGATCCGTGATTGCATTGGAGTAGGGAAATCCAGATGAGGAAACAGAATTGCAACTTCTTATTCCTTAAAAAAAAATTAACAGTTGCTGTAATTTGCTTCAAGGTGGTTCCTATGGCATGGGAAAAAATAGTATTAATTGATTGAGTTTCAATAGGTACATGTTTTAAATAATAGTGTCTTGGCAATTTAAAGCAGAAAGTCCAATAGTGCTATTCTAATTCTTTAAAACCTTAAGTCATATTGTGACTGGTAACTAAGTTTTCAACAGATGTTAACTGGTGACAAATATATTTAGCAATCAAGTACTTAGGAGACTGTGACATAGCCTAGCTGCTATTTGTTTTAGACTTTCCAAAGAGCAAAAAATAAGGAATTGGATTGTCTTGGAAAATGAACTACTGTTTCAAAGCTATTAGTTATACTTTAAGTTAGATAATACAAACAAGGATGTGTTAAAAAAAATAGTTTTCTCTTCCATGACCTGCCTCATCAACAGAAGGTTGAGTACAGTGATGGAATTTGATGATGATCTTTAGAGGCAAGCCCATTTGTTAGCTACATTTCTTAAGTTGTAAAGGACCAAGACACTTTTCTTTGGAGGTCTGGAGAAGGGAACTGGGCCTTTGATTTCATTGATGTAGCAAACTCCCAGTATGAAAATTCCCTTCACTGAAGCAGAATAGCATCTGTTTTGTAACTTGGGGCTAGAAGGCATTCATTAGATTTGGGAAAACTAAATTATTTAGGGTCACACAGCCATTATGTCTCAGCTTTTGCCATGTTGCTTTTTAAATGTCCATGATAATATCTAATAATTATTTAAAACTTATTTTAGTGATAATTTAAAGGAAGTTATGGCCTTTCTTCAGTTAAGATCTAGTATCTAGAATCTATGCCATGCATTGTTTTCCATCTTTGTTTATCATGAAGTCTGATTTGGGAGTTACTGTATAGAAGTTCCCAAAATAGAAACTTTTTGATAATGTCTTTGGAAATATAAGTTTATTGATGAGTTAGGCAAAATTGATTTTTTAAAAGAATATTTTGAATTACACCATTTAGCATCAGTGTGGTAGGTCCTACACTGAAGAATACACTTGGGAGATATTGTCTACTAAGAAATTTAATGTATTGTGGGAAAAGTTTTGAACAAGTCAGTCAGAAGACGTTTGTTTAATCTTTGTTTGCCATTTATAAGTCATGTGACTGTGGTCAATTCACCTGAACTCTGAGCTTTTGTTTCCTCATTGGTAAAATGGAGATAATAACACTTGGCATTATTTACTTCACAAGGTTATTGTGAGGAAAGCACATAGTAAACTGTAAAGCACTGCATAAATGTGAGCTTTTAAAAAATTGGTCAGAAGTAATTTTTATGGTCAGCCCTATTAACTGCTAAAGGTGAGCAACCCATGAATTGAGCAGAGATTTTTCAAAGGGTTAGTAGTTCTAGGCTTCTATCAAACACTGAAAAATCCTAATACTTCTGGGTTTATCAAAGAAATGAGACTATAAAGTGATTCCTGTTAGTGTTTTTTTTTTTAATATCTGATATATAAACAAGCCAATGAAAGGATAGGATTAACTCAAGTATTCCTTTTTAAAAAAAAAATGTGAAGACTTTTAGGTAATTTCCACAAGAATTTAGCATGTAGTAACATGACATAAATAGGACTAATCTGTGGCTAGAAAAAGTAAAGCACTAGCTTCTTAACACACTTAGTAGTAGTAAGTAATAGTTTCAGGTTTTGCTGAATTTATTCACTTGGTTAATCTTAAGTTATAATTAGTAGATTGGAGGAATTGTAAAAAGATAGGCACACCTAATGCATTGTTAATTATGAATTAATTCAATCATTCTGGAAAATAATTTAGAATTATACTTTTAAAAAAATGTTTATACCCTTTGACCCATAGATCATCACTGCTAGGGATGTACTCCAAAGAGGTCAAAGACAGAAAGATTCCATATATTTCAGAATATGCATAGTGAAACTGTTGCTTGTTTTTGAAGTTATCATGAAACCAGAAATGAAAAAGATTTCTACTTATTAAGCACTGGTTTCTAAAAAGGTTGTAGTAATAGTTATACTATGTCATGAGAAATGATGATGAAGAATACAGAGAAGTATGGGAAGACTTATGCGAACTGATGCAAAAGTAAAGTCTGCAGAACTAGGAGAAAAATATTCACAATGATCACAATGTCTTACATATAATTATAGTGATCAGTTGTGACCTTGAAGAAGAGATTCAAAGATGCAACTCTTCCCTTTTTTGCATAAGTGGGGAACAGGGTATAGAACATTGCATATACAGTCAGATTTGGTTAATGTGATGCCTAGTTTTGCTGGACTGCTTTTTTTCCCTTTTAAAAATTCTTTGTTATAAGAAATGGCCTTTGGGGTAGAAAGGGGAAGGAATATATTTGGAAGTGGTGATATGAAAGCAAAAAAAAAGTTAGTTTTTTTAAGTGGAAAACGAAATTCCAATTAATATATTTGAAAATTATATATGTATATAAATATATAAAAATAAATAATAAAATATGTTTAATATATATTACATACGTGTGTGTGCATGTATATATATATATATATATATTTCTGATGTAATTATTTTACTGTATTATGACTAGAGTGAATTACATTGAGATATTAAATGGAAAGATCCTTGGCCTTAGAACTGGTGTTGAATTTTGCTGCTTATATTTTGGGATACATTTTAATAGGATCAAAAGGATTGTAGGTCTTTAGAGATCATGAAATCTTAAATTTAGTACTGAAAAGGACCTCAGGTGTCATACTTTCCTCTTCATTTTATAGCTGAAGAAATGAAAGGCAACAAGGGTTAAGTGAAATGTGTGCCACGTCATACAGGTAATAGGTAGCAAAACCTGGATTCAGTCTCTAGGCCTGCCCTTTCTTCCCATATCACGATCTCCTGTTGAATCTATATGAACTTTTCTGAGGCCTGAAGCCCCTCTCTAATATTCCTGATAAATGGTCATCCAACATGCTTGCACACCTCTATCAGAAGTAATCATTCCCAGGGCAGCCTACTCCATTATGTGGATAGAGTTGATTAATTCAGAGCATTCAGTGAATGCCAGCCATCAACATTATATGAACATTTAATAGCTAAACTCAGGGGATAATTATTTTTCTTTCCTACCTGCCTTTCTTTCTTTTAAATGAAGCAAAAAAGAATAAATAGTAAAAGGAAGAGTGAATAGTGAACAAGGTTCTGATGATGCTGAGAGAATATAATTCTTCCTTTGGAGGCAGATAGGTAAAGCCCTGAGTTAGCATTTTGGACAAAACAAGATGATAAAACATTTCTGGCTGCTAAAAAAAGTATATATCTGGCTGCTAAAAAGAAGTATGTGTGTATATACACACATATATAAGCTATTACTAAAGAAGCATATAATAGTATATATTAAATAGAGAGTAATAACTATATTCAGCCATCTTTGCAACATTTTTCAATTCTAAAGGCCTTTGAAAGTACAACTACTTTATGAAGAAGACATTATATAGCCCCAGTCAAGTAAAGCAGTTTTTCCTTTAAATAAATTCTTATTTTTGTATAACCATTATATGATTGAAAGGTCTAGCAAGCAGCAAATACATTTAGTTATAATTAATGTGCTGATAATGGAATGTATTTCTGTAGTATATCTGAGGTAAAGTGCCAAGAATAGAAGGCAGTGGTGTACTCTCTGAACTTTTATACTTACTTTTTAAAATTCAAAACAGATTAAGTTTAAAATTTTCCATTTTCAACTTAGGACTAGTTACATGCATGTTGACTCTTGAAATAGAACCCTGAGTTGTCAAGGCACCGGGTACTGTGTTCCAACAAGATCTCCTGTAAGCCATGTTATTTTCCACTGGAAAACAAGCCATCCTTTGTTCCAAGAGTTAATGTTGAAATGTTAGCAAAATAGTCATGTGTTAATCAAGCCAAGAATCTTATGCTACTTTGCCCAAGAATAAGGCTGCATGCAAAAAACAAAAAACAAAACAAAAAAAAAAAAACCCAAACTAAAAACAAAACCAAAATTTTTTTAAAGAAAAATTTGCAATAATATTGCAAAACAATCGTTTCTGATTTCACTTGAGAGTTTCAGGTGCCAGAGACTTAATAGCTTTCATCCTTTCTCAGTTCTTCTCAGAGTAAGAACTAGTACCTGCAAAATTTAAAGGTTAGCATTTTTTACCATCAAAGTATACAAAAGAGGTAGAAGCAGTAAATCCTTTGAGAAGCAGTGGGGTATAGGGAATAGAAGTTAAGAGTCCGATACATGTGCTCATGAGCAAGGTTATCTCAAAGCCTTGGTTTCCTCATCTGTAATGTGGAGATAATACTTGTACTACAAACTTCACCAGATTAATCAAGGAAAGGATTATGAAGGAAGAAAAAAACACTTTAAGCATTAAATTGCTATTTAACTGTGAGTAGTAGTTATTACTGTAAGAATTCTGTATGAACAATTAAAATCCATATTAGATCTTGGATAGGAGTGGGCAGGTGTTTTTTGTTTTTTGTTTTTTAATGAAAAACTAAAAAGTAGAAATGAGGAAGCTTTTAAGTTTAACCTGAACCAATTTTTTTTTTTCCGGAAAAAAATGCAAATTTTCAAATTCAGCTTACTTTTTGGACTTGGATCTTTGATTTTATTGCTATAGGGCCCAACTAATATTGAAATTCTGGGTGCATATGAGAACTTGTCTCTGAAACTTGGTCTTAACATATTCTAGCAATTTAAATTATATTACTAAAATTTTGTTTCAAAGTGATTCCTTTTATATACAAAAGTGACATTGCTATTTGACTGGCAGAATGCTTATATACAGATGGTTAACTTTATGACTAAGAAGAAAAATTTGTAGGACTTATAAGCTTGGTATAAAAACATTTAATTTAGCTTAAGTATTTGTTTAATTTCCTAGTCATATTTGTAATTTTGGTGGATTCCTATAACATAGTCCAATCATGTAATTTGTGTTGCTGTTTTTTTTTTTTTTTTTTTAATAGGCATGCAAAATGGAGCATTCTGTCTTCCCAATATATCCTTATTTCCCCCTTCCCTCATTGACACCGGTTTATTAGAATTCACCAAAAAGTGAGCCTCAATGTAATGTCTATTCTTCTTCTTCTATTTTATATAAAGCCTAGGCATATCCTTTAAATCAAAGCTTCTTAAATTTTTAATAGTATTCTATTTTTCCAAACTCATGGAAATCTAGCCTTCAACACTCAGGCCTGTAAAATATTGTGTTCCAAATTTTTCTCCTCTCCTCTTCCTTCCTCCATCTCCAAGACAATATCTGACATGGGTCAAATATGTGAAGTTCCTTCAAACATTTCTATATTTTTCATGCAGCGCACATACACAAAAATCAGACCAAAAGGGAGAAAAACATAAGAAAGGGGGAAAAACCCTAACAAACCAGAAAGGGGAAACCCCCCCAACAAACCAAAACCACGCAAACAAGAACAATAAAAAAATGAAAAACATTGTTTATGCCTTGATCCATGCTCAGTCTTCGCATTTCTCTCTGGTTGCAGATGGCACCCTCTATCACATCCCTTGAAATTGCTCTAAATCCCCAGGAGCCAATTGCACTACGGCTGACCTGTACATAGTCAGGCAGTTGTTGTATACAATAGTCCCTTGGCTTTTCCCACTCCTGCCAGCCCTGGCCCATACAAAGCCTATTTCTTTATACTTGTCAGACTACTTCATTATGTTCAGTGCATAGATCATACGACTTCTCAGCACTCCAGTGGTATACATATTGTTCATGGTATAGTTTTGTTGTTGTCCTGTATAATGATCTTCTGGTTCTGCTCATTTCACTTAGCATCAGTTCATGTAAGTCTCTCCAGGCCTCTCTGAAGTCATCCTGCTGATCATTTCTTACGGAATAATAATATTCCACAGCATTCATATGTCATAATTTATTCAGCCATTCTCCGATTGATGAGCATCCACTCAGTTTCTAGTTCCTTGCCACTACAAAAGGGTGCGGCAAACATTTTTTTGCAAATGTGTGACCCTTTTCCTCCTCTAAAATCTTTTTGGGATATAATACCAGTAGAAACACTGCTGAATAAAAGATTAATTTTTAAAATTAACTGCTTAAATGATTCATTTTAAAATTTCAGAATCTTGTTTTTAGAATGAATGTAGTGAGTTATAAATCTTTTAAATAAATTTCAAATGATAATTTTCAGGTACAAAAAGAAAAATTCTAAGAAAAACAGCAAAATATTGAATTTTTACATCATACTTTCCAATGATAGCACTCTCTATGTCTTCTTCCTTTTTCTTTCTCCGTTACACATGGTATCTCAAAAATCTTAGGGCAATTTTACACAGAATTTTTGGGATACTGAGAGAGAGAGAGAGAGAGAGAGAGAGAGAGAGAGAGAGTGTATGTGTATGTAAAATAGCATAAATATATATATATATATACACACACAGAGATCTTAGTTCAGTTTAATTTTTAAAGCTTAATGTGTTTATATATAAGATGTGATATATACATTTATCATCTGTACTGACAGTTATTGTAAAATGTGTATCCTGACATCATTACAAAATGAGGTTGTGCTTCAAACATCTCTGTTGCCTGTCCCTTGAATGCTTTGCCACATCAAACAGACACACGCGTATAATTTTTACATTTGTAGCATATCTGTGTATCATACTGAACACCTACTCACTTGGTTTCTAGTGAATCACTGGCATTTGGCTTGAAAGAGAAGATGTAAAGTATCCCCATTGAAAACTCTGCTCCGTTGGGGAAGCTAGGTGGTACAGTGGATAGAGCACCAGCCCTGAAGCCAGGAGGACCTGCTCTCACTCAGTACTTCCTAACTGTGTGACCCTGTGCAAGTCACTTAACCCCAATTGCCTCAGCAAAAAAAGAAAAAAAAAGAAAAAAGAAAACTCTGTTCCATGTGTCCCAGCCCATCCAGCTCCAGCTGGCATGTTTGCCCACGTCCACCCAGCATGGGTACCATGGCTGTGCCAGACCCCCTCTCTGAGCTTTCTCTTTGGTACCTTGCTTGTGACCCTCTCTCACTATGGGTGTGTGTGTGTGTGTGTGTGTGTGTGTGTGTGTGTGTGTGTGTGTATTTGTATTTAAGAGCAGAGGTATTCACTTGTTTAATTATGCAGCCTCTACTTTCAGTTATTTTTTGCTTCCTGTTCTCATCAACTAGAAAAAGCTGTTTTGGCTGCTGGCTTCTGATCATGGGTTTGGAATATGCAGTATTTCATTGGGTTTGGGTATGAAAGATGCTGCAAAAATTAAAAACTTCCAAAAGCTTGTTTCAGTTGTTGCCATGTATAATTTTGAAAACTGGATATTTATATTGAAGGAAAGAACTAGTTTTATAGCATCATTATAATAAGAAAAGAAAACTTTTCTTATTTATTATAGCTTTTTATATACAAAATATACGCATGGGTAATTTTTCAACATTGACACTTGCAAAAACTTCTGTTTCAACTTTTCCCCTCCTTTCCACCCCTTCCCCTAAATGGCAGGTAGTCCCATGCATGTTAAATATATTTAAATACTATAAAGATATATATATACACACACACACACACACACACATACACATACACACACACACACATACACACACATATATTTAGGTCAGATTTAGAAAGAAGGTAAAAATAACCTGAGAAGAAAAAACAAAAATGCATGCAAACAATAACAGAAAGAGTGGAAATGTTATGTTGTGGTCCATACTCATTTCCTAGTGTTCTTTCTCTGGGTGTAGCTGGTTCTGTTCAATACAGATCAATTGGAACTGATTTGGATCCTCTCATTGTTGAAGAGAGCCATATTCATCAGAATTTATCATCGTATACTCTTATTATTATTATTATGTATAATGATGTCCTGATTCTGCTCATTTCACTTAGTTCATGTAAGTCTCTCCAGGTCTTTCTGAAATCATCCTTCTGGTCATTTCTTACAGAACAATAATATTCCATAACATTCATATACCATAATTTATTCAACTATTCTCCAATTTCTAGTTTCTAGCCATTATGGAAAGGGCTGCCACAAACATTTTTTTAACATAAGGGTCCCTTTCCCTTCTTTAATATCTCTTTGGGATATAAGTCCAGTAGTAACACTGCTGGATCAAAGGGGTATGCACAATTGATAACTTTTTGAGTGTAGTTCCATATTGCTCTCCAGAATGGCTGGATCTGTTCACAACTGCACCAACAATGTATCAGTGTCTCAGTTTTCCCACATCCCTTCCAACATTCGTCATTTTCTTTTCCTGTTAGCCAATCTGAGGGGAGTATAGTGGTATCTCAGAGTTGTCTTAATTTGCATTTCTCTGTTCAATAATGATTTAGAACATATGACTAGAAATAGTTTCAATTACTTCATCTGAAAATTGTTCATATCCTTTGACCATTTATCAATTGGAGAATGCTTTGATTTCTTATTAGTCAATGATATATTTTGAATATGAGGCCTTTACCAGAACCTTAAGCTGTAAAAATGTTTTCCCAGTTTATTGCTTCCCTTCTAATCTTGTCTGCATTAGTTTTATTTGTACAAAAGCTTTTTAACTTAATATAATTGAAATTTTCTATTTTGTGATCAATAATGATTTCTAGTTCTTCTTTGGTCACAAATTCCTCCTCCACAGATCTGAGAGGCAACTGATCCTATGTTCTTCTAATTTATTATAATCTCATTCTTCATGCCTAGATCATGAACCCATTTCAATCTTATTCTTGGTATATGGTGTTAAGTATAGGTCCATGCCTAGTTTCTGCCATACTAATTTCTAATTTTCCCAGCAGTTTTTGTCAAATAGTGAATTCTTGTTCCCAAAGCTGGGGTCTTTAGGTTTGTCAAACACTAGATTATTAAAGTTATTGACTATTTTGTCCTATGAACCTAACTTATTCCATTGATCAACTAGTCTTATTTCTTAGCTAATATCAGATGGTTTTGGTGGCTGCTTTATAATATAGTTTTAGACCAAGTACAGCTAGGCCACCTTCATTTGATTTTTTTTTTTCATTAGTTCCCTTGAAATTCTTGATGAAAATTTTCTAATTTAAAACAGATATCAAGTTGTCTTAAAAAACTACCACTAAAGTATGACATTTTACGTAGCTGATCTATTCATATTTCATTTTTGTTGGATGATTAAGAAGCATTAATAATTTCTTCACTTCAAGTTTTTGGTTGATATAACATTCAACAGTAGTAGATTGAATTGAGAATCCAAGATTAAGTAGTTTTTAAAATCTATTTGGGTCCCAGGTTATAGGATCAATTTGACTTTGGGCAAGTCATTTTGGCCACTAGGAGGTACATTGGATAGAGCAAGAAGACTTGACTAAAGACACTTACTAGCTGTGTGACCCTGCTTGCCTCAATTTTCTCATCTGTAAAATGGGCTGAAGAGGGAAATGGTAAATGACTCTGGTTTCTCTGCCAAGAAAACTCCAAACAGGATTACCAAGAGTTGGATACAACTGAAATGACTGAAGAACAATTACAAAAGTAATTTACATCTCTGGGCCTGGAAAAATGAGAGTTAATCTAGATGAAATCTAATGTCTCTTCCAATTCTTAAATGTATGATTTTAAAATTATCCTTCTCTGAAGCCTGTGTGTTTTATAATCCCATTAATGTTACAACAGTTATCCCTTCCACATTGTGATTTTCCCAATTGCAGTTTTGATGTATTGTGGGTCAGCATAAGAAAATGGGAAATTTTGGGAACTTTTGCGGAAGCTGTAGATGACATGTGAAGACCAGCAGACAACATGGAGCCTATGACCAAATAATCCAAATTTTATATTAAGGTACTGTAAATACCCCATAAAAGAAAAATAAAAAACTCAGACTTCATTGTTGGTATGAGAAGAGGGGCAAAAAATTTATGCAAATTGTCTGGATCAAGGGGACTCCATACGTCTAATTTCTGTGATTTGGAAAGGATACCTACAGTTTATTACCATATTAATTTAAATACAGATTGGCCTTAAATACAGGTAACATCAATTAGAGACCATACTCAAGTCTTTTGCAAACCTTCCATGGGAAGAGGAAGTTTACATTCAAACTACTGTGATATCATCCAATGAGGAACTGTTGAAAGCAAGCAGTTAGTAAAACATCCAGTCACTATTATATTCCTATAATTGCAAAGACTATGTGGTAGATTTTAATTATTTTAAAATGTAATTATTACATCAAAAATTAGTTTAACTTTCAAAAGTCCTATTATCTTTCATGAGACTTTTAAAAAACAAAATATGTTTTTTTCCCAGTGAATTAAGAAAATGCTTTGAAACTTTCTTCCAAAAAATTTGAAAATAATTAAAAAAAAAAAAAAAAAAAGTCAAATGAGGTAGAGGTCTAATAAAAGAAATATAAAAGAAATAAACTAATAAAGATGGACTTTAGAAAAGCCTAGTAGAAAAGTATGATCAGTAGAAAAGACAAAATGGGGAGTGTAGATTTTCTGAGAAAAGTAATCTGTCATTTCTGTACCAAATATATTGAAAAATTACATTTTGAGAGCTTTTTGCCTCAGCAGAAAAAAAAAAAAAAATTAGGCCCATGAGGGTATGTATGCATGTCACTAACTCAATAATATTATGTAAAATTCAAGCTGAATCAAGAACAGGACTTTCGTAGGTCTTCATCTCTGCTTACCAGCACTGGCCATGACTCAAGAATGATCTCTTTTGGAAGAGTTTAATCAACCCTTTCAAGAACTAAAACATGTTCTGAATTTCTGAAGGTCAAGAAAACACTTTAACCTTCTTTAACCCTCATCACTCAATTAAGGTTGTTCTGTAAACTTATCAATGATTTCTTAATTGCTCCATCCAAGATGATCTCTTAGTTTTTATCCTTCCTGACTTTACTGTTTTTGAATACTTTACCACCTTTCTCTCTTTTTTCTGGGTTTTGTGACCTCATTCTCCTTCTGCCCGTGTCTGCTCCTTCCATTTCAATCTTTTTTTATTGAGTTATCAACGTTATCATATACCCCAACTTGGAGATATACCCAAGGGTGTCTGAGCTGCCTTTTTTTTTTTTCTTCTAAAGTTTCTGATCATTTCTATTGTGTTTAATCATAATTTCTGGGCAAGTGATTCCCATATCTTTGGACCAGCTGGTGCTGCTGGGTGTCCTGGGGATTTCTCAAATTCAACATGTCCAAAACTACTCAGCATCTTTCTTCCAAACCCATCCCATGCCGAACTTTCAGCCACCCAGATCCATACTCTTGGGATTATCTTTCACTCCTAACTTTGTCTCTTCCCATTTATCTAGTCATATTTCTCTAGACTTGCCATTTCTATTTCCATAGTATATCATATCCAGATCCTGTAATCTCCTCACACATATACAACTTTAGTTTGAATTCTTATAATTTCTTTTCTGGATAATTGTAATACCATCCTAATTGGCTTCTGCTCAAGTGTCTCCTTGTTCCAGTTCTTCTATATAGCTGCTAAGTAATTTTTCTGTAAGTGAAAGTTTGACCATGTGACTCCTCTAGTCAAACTTCAGTGGTTCTCTCTTGATTCTCAGGGGAAAAAACTATAAATCCCTCTATAGGCATTTAAAGCCTTTAACCACAAAGATCTTTTATTGTACACATCTTCTCTTCTTGTGCCCTATGGTCTGGTCAAATTGGACTTTTCTCCATTCCTCACAAAGAGCTGCATCTGTCCCATGGAACTTCATCTCTCTCCAGACCTTTGAAATGTCTCTCCCCTGGGACAGGAATGAACTCTGCTTCCTCTTCATAGACTCTTCACTTTAAGACATAGCTAGCTACAGAACTCTTATCTACATGAACTTTTTCTTGAACCTTCCATCTGCATGGTCCCTCCTTCCCTATTTAACTTGTATTTGTTTTGTGTTTATTTTATATTTATTTTGTAGATGCTTATAGAGTTATACATTGTCTTGGTGCCCATCTGCCTCTCCCATTGGACATAAGCTTTTTTTTTTAAATAATAGCTTTTTATTTTCAAAATATATGCAAAGATAGTTTTCAACATTTACCCTTGCAAAACCTTGTGTTCCAAATTTCCCCTCCTCCCTCAGCCCCCTTCCCTAGACAGCAAGTAACCCAATATATGTTAAAACATGCATAATTCTTCTACATATATTTCCACAATTATCATGCTGCATAAGAAAAATCTTGTCAAAAAAAGAAAAAAAAAAGAGAAAGAAAAACAAGCAATCACACCAAAGGTAAAAACACTGTGTTGTGATCCATACTCAATCCCTGCAATCTTCTTTCTGGATGCAAATGGCTCTCTCCATCACAGCTAGCCTGAACTGGCCTGAATCACCTCATTATTGAAAAGAGCCATGTCTATCACACGTGATCATTGCATATTCTTTTTGTTGTGTACAATGATCTCCTGATTCTGCTCATTTCATTTGGCATCAGGTCATGTAAATCTCTCCAGGCCTCTCTGAAATCACCCTGCTGGTCGTTTCTTATAGAACAGTAATATTCTATAACATTCATATACCACAACTTATTCAGCCATTCTCCAGCTAATGGACATCCATTCAGTTTCTAGTTCTTTGCCTCTACAAAAATGGCTGTCACAAACATTTTTTGCACAGGCTATGTGCTTCTTAAAAGCAGATTTCATTTGTATCTCCAGAACCTAGCAGTGTTTTCAGTTTTACAAAAGCTGAAAATAGAACAAGATAAATACTTAATAAATACTTGTTAATTAATGCTCCCTCTTGAAATGGGGCTACAAGGTGGCACAGTGTATAGAGTGCCAGACCTGGAGTCAGAAACCTCATCTTCCTGAGTTCAAGTTTGACCTCAGACACTTCCTAGCTGTCTGACCTAGACAAGTCACTTTATCCTAATTATTTCCCTTATTTTCCTCATCTGTAAAATGAGCTAGAAAAGGAAATGGCAAAACACTCTAGTATCTTTGCTAAAAAAACCAAAAAAGCAAAAAAAAAAAAAAAAAAACCTCCAACACAACTAAACAACAATAGCTTCTTGCAATATTTATTGTTCATTACTTTATACTGTCCTATATCCTTAATTAGATTGGATAAACTTTGGGAGGCTTTGTACCTCTACATTCCATGCAGACTAAGTGTTTAATGAACGTTTGGCGTTTTTAAAAAAAATTAGTAGGTAAGATTAGGATGTAGATCTATTACAAGTTAGCATTAAACTATGGACTTTAGAAAATGAGAAATAAGGGTTTGATTTAAATCTAACCAAGTCTTAAAATTGCTTGAATAAGAATTCATGTTGTTTGTTATTTTTGGTCTAAATCATTGATTTGGGTTTCCTTGCAACATATTGATGTAATTACATGAGAGTTTAACTTTAGATTAATGTTCAGTCAGGATCCACTATATCTTTGCTTTTCTCACCATCTTTTACTTTTTTCATTGCCCTTGCCTGAAATATACTCTATGTGAAGCCTTGTGTGAAGAACAGAATACAGTTTGGTTAGAACTTAAAGAGTACAAAGGTAGGAGCAAGACCTAATAAAAGGTCCTTATGGGCTGTGATCTTAAAGACTTTACATTTTAAATCCTCCATCTGTCCATCTGCTTTCAAGCTTCCTCTTAGGTGTGACACCTTTTCTGATAACATTTCCTTGATCTCCTTAGCTAAAAGTTTTCAAAGAACACTGTATCCAGAGTTCTTCTTTACTTCTGTGACTCTCATTACACTCCTCTATGTACATAAAACCTTAAGGGTAATGGAAAGACTTTCTCCAATTGATAAATGGTCAAAGGATATGAACAGACAATTCTCAAAGAAATTGAAACTATTTCTAGCCATATGAAAAGATGCTCCAAGTCATTATTAATCAGAGAAATGCAAATTAAGACAACTCTGAGACACCATTACACACCTGTCAGATTGGCTAGAATGACAGGGAAAGATATGCGGAATGTTGGAGAGCATGTGGGAAAATTGGGGCACTGATACATTATTGGTGGAATTGTGAATACATTCAGCCATTCTGGAGAGCAATTTGGAACTATGCTCAAAAAGTTATCAAACTGTGCATAACCTTTGATCCAGCAGTATTACTACTGGGCTTATATCCCAAAGAGACCTGTATGTGCAAGAATGTTTGTGGCAGCCCTTTTTGTAGTGGCCAGAAACTGGAAACTGAGTGGATGCCCATCAATTGGAGAATGGCTGAGTAAATTGTGGTATATGAATATTATGGAATATTATTGTTCTGTAAGAAATGACCAACAGGATGATTTCAGAAAGGCCTAGAGAGACTTACATGAAGCGATGCTAAGTGAAATGAGCAGGACCAGGAGATCATTATATACTTCAATAACAATACTATATGATGATCAATTCTGATAGACGAGGCCCTCTCCAACAATGAGATGAACCAAATCAGTTCCAATAGAGCAGTAATGAACTGAACCATCTGCACCCAGCGAAAGAACTCTGGGAGTTGACTATGAACCACTACATAGAATTCCCAATCCCTCTATTTTTGTCTGCCTATATTTTTGATTTCCTTCACAGGCTAATTGTACACTGTTTCAAAGTCCAATTCTTTTCGTATAGCAAAATAACTGTATGGGCATGTATACATATATTGTATTTAACTTATACTTTAACATATTTAACATGTATTCGTCAACCTGCCATCTGGGGGAAGGGGTAGGGGGGAAGGAGGGGTAAAGTTGAAATAAAAGGTTTTACAATTGTCAATGCTGGAAAATTACCTATGCATAAATTTTTTATAAAAGATAAATAAAATTTTTAAAAAATTATAACACCTTTAAGACATTATAAAAAAAGAAAAAGAAAAATCACACTCTGAGCCTCCGTTTCTTAATCTGTAAAAGTGAAGGTAAATAATACCACCTGTATTATCTATCCAAAGGGTTATTATGAGACTCAAAGCATTATTTAAAAAAAAAAAAAAAAAAAAGGGTAATGGAATGGAAGTTCTCAGAAGTAAGATGGCCATTTTGATTTTTGTTTTTCTGGTTTGGATGAAATGCTGGGCAAGAAAAAAATAATTAATATGGATAGTTACATTCAAATTATACTTTACTTCCATGTTATTTGTGGTATGTTTTGTTCATTGAAATGATCAAGAATTTTTTTAGATGTAAGACTTCTAAGTACATTTATCAATATTCTAACAAATTTTTTTCTCATTTTAATTTTCTTCTCTACTAAAGTTTTAATTAAAATCTCATATAAACAATATCATTCCCTTCTCACAGAAGAGATTTGTTCATTTTATTTCCCAAATAAGATCACAAAGAGGCTTTATTCTAGAAATGGAAAATAACCAGATGGATATCTAGTCTACATCAAGACTATCCTATCTAGACTAGATAGATATTTAGTCCACGAATCTTGAAGTGGAGATAGTTATCTGTCAGAATTAAGGTCTGCACTAGTGAGAGTTGTGCTATATTGATAACTTAGAAGTTTAATCATCAAACTTTTCTTCAAGACACTAGTAAATCATGTGATAAACTGTATGTGAAAGTTTTTCATATTTAAAGCTATTTACAGATGATATCTTCAGAATTAGGGAGGTAACTTAAGAATAGTATATCATATTACAAGTACATCGAGTTAAGAATCTTGACTGCCTCAATTAGATCTTCATTCTAGTAATATGAATGCTTGAGATGCTTTAATTCTTCTTTTCTAGGCTATAGTCTTTAACACCGGTTGAAAAACAACTTATACATACACTGAAAAAGGAAAAAGCACAGTATTAGATCATCAGAAAGAGGAGATGTTATCTTAGTTTCTTACTAAAATGTCTTCACTGAATCAAATTGAAATGTTAGGCCTTCAGTTTATCTAGGTTCTACTTGAAAATTTTCCATTTGGAGAATTTGCTGTATTTTGTGCAAAACCATAGTTGGAAATATTGTCATTACTATATTCATATGCTAAGAAACTGTAAAACAATTTTTTTTAGCATTACATTTTTCTGGAAATATATTTCTTTTCCAATAAATTTGCATGTTTTCTTTTATCATATGAAAACTTTACATGAATGTATTTTTCTTTATGTCTCAGATTTTCTTTAAATTCAATGCTCAATTGTGATATCTAGTTTATCCTAGATGCCTAGTTTTACTTATTCTTTCCAACTTTTTTTTGTTATATTTTTATTTTTAATTGTCTGATTTTGCACATGCTTTGATTTTGTAAATCGTGTAAAAAACCTTTTAGAAGCAAACAGGGAGAATAAAAAGCATAAATTATATAATATATTGCTATATTAGTACTCCAATGTCTATTATATTTTTAAAAATTAGATGAGTTAAAGAATGCATGGTTGATTACAGATATTATATATATACATGACAGTGACATATATGTATACAATTATATTACTCTGCAATCAGTATATGTAGCTTCAAATAATCCTTTTAAAATATTGTTTGAAAAATTATATACATAAAGTTCTTAATTGTATATTTTCTAAAATTGGCTTAAATAATTTGGCAGTCATTCCGAATTATTTATTAAAACTAACATTGCTGACATCTGGGTTAGCTTTTCATAATTTTGAGAGTGGTTTTCTATACATGAAGGCTTTTTTCATGAATTTACATTTTGAAGCAATAGTAAATTGGCATTTCAAGGTTGTGTTGATTAAATAATAGTGAAGAGATACCAATCCTAAATGTTTTTACTCTTCTTTCTTGGAATGCAGCATCTGTTTAAAAAGATGACTACCTCCTGGAGTGATCGTTTACAGAACACAGCAGAGATGCCAGCTAACATGGACAGGCATGCACTGAAAAAGTATCGGAGAGAAGCCTATCACCGGTGAGTTTTTGGGTCCAGGCTAATTTATGTATTCTTACAGAAGGATTATTGATTACTAAGATTTCGGGTACTAGAGAATTTTATCATGCTTATTAAGGATGTAATTCCTAATTAACTATTTCTACCAAATCAATGACTGTCTTAAAAAAAAAAAGATTTAAAAAAAAGGTATTATTCTGTCTGCACAATTAGGATAATAATATGTGTTTGAATATTGTTTATAATTATGAACTTGACAAACAAAAAAGGAACATTTTACCATACAAAGAAGAGAAAAAAGAGAGGACCACATATAAAACAAAATATCTATTATAGTCTCTTTTCTTTAAAACATATTTCATATTTAATATATTAGTTCACATATCACTCTGCTTTTATACCCCCTTTTTCTGTTCTCTTTTATGTGTTTTAAAATTAATTTTAAAAATTAACACATTTATCTCTTCTCATCTCATGTGGGGGGAAAAATGGGAAAAATTTGAAAACAAATATGCATAGTCAAGCAAATCAAATGACCACACTGGCTATGTTTAGAAATGTCTCTCATTCTCCATAACACTTGTTTGGAGAGGTATCATTCTATGTCATCTGTGGCTCTCTGGAATCATGGTTGATCTTTGTGTTGTTTGGTGTTCTTAAATCTTTCAAAATTGTTTACAGCCTTATAGCATAAAATGTTCTCTTGATTCTTTTTACTTCACTCTGCATCATTTTATACATATCTTTTAAAATTTTTCTGATATTCTGTTGTTTTTTTTAAATGATTCATTATTTCTCTTTGAACTAGGAAAGATTATCTTCCCCCCCCTTTTTTTTTAATATCACTAACTCCTCTTCCCTTTTTAAAAAAACAAACAAAAAAACCAAACCCAAATCAAAAGCCTTCCCTCAGGACAAATAAATAGCCAAACAAATCACATATTAACTGTAATGGAAAATGTATGACTCCCTATACACTTTCTTTTTTTTTTTTATATTACCATTAAAATCCATCAGGGAGAACTAGACAGAGAAATTCTATTTAAAATAACTGTTGCATGTACAAAATTGGGATTTCACCTGCCGTGACATATAGGACCTCTGTGAATACAACTACAAACATTTTATACGAATAAAGACCTAAATTTTTGGAGAAATATTAATTGCTCATGGATAGGCTGTACTAGTATAATTAAGAATGTCACTGACAGTAGTTAATTAGGCATGTCTATCTTGTCAGTTCTTTCAGTACCGCAGAATGTGGTTCATCTGGACCAAGTGACTTAGAGACAGCTTCTGTCTCTTTAACTTGAGTATCAATTTTCTGTTAGTCATTTTTGTTCCGTCAGTTTCAGGGTAAAAGTTATTTTTCTTCATCAACAAGATGAAGCAAAATAAAAATTAAATAGCTCTTCTCTATGATTGGTTTTCATTGTCCCATCCATTCTAAACAAAAGTTTTAACCCTTTTTTGATCCATCTTTTTCTTCCAGTATGACTGGAAAAAAAAAACAAACAAACAAAAAACCCCAACAAATTTTTTTGTTGTCATTAACTTCTTTTACTAGCTTTGGCTCATTCTTTGCTTTAGTATTTTTATGCTATTTTTTTTTCTACAAGATTATTACTTGTTTTCATTTTCTGTTCCATGGTCTTTCTTAAATTTTTATTAGTTTATCACTAAGTTCTTTGTAAGACTGAATCACGGCTCAAGAGGAATATATTTCATTCAAAAGAAGAAAGGTAAAAGGAGTAGAATAGCATCTTTTGAAGAAGTCAGTATACTTTTCTTTTTGAAAGTAGATGAATTATTTATGCATTCGCAGAAGTCTCTTTTGCATTCTTCTTTTTCTTTGGAATTATTTCCTTTGTGTCTTTTGAGCATATTCTATCCATCCTCACCTGACTTCTCCAAAAGTATTTTGATCTATGCGATTTTGTCCCTCTTCTCAATCCATTGCTTTCCTAAAATCCATGATGCATGGCACACTGTGCCCAATTTTCCTTTCCTTCTCTATCATAAATTGTAAGATGGAGTGGTAATTTTCCCCCAAGGTTGCTGTAATTTCCACTCTATCATTCACTTCCTCCCTATTTATTTAGTGAGAATCAGATTCAGAATGAGTTTCTTTTTGTTGATTTTTCTTCCTTTTGAAGGATGAAATTATTATAAGGCAGGACAAGAAGTTATTTCCTACTTTGCCTTTGGCAGAGGGCCACTCAGATATCTAGATAATTCAAGTCTCCCATCACTTCTTTATCATGGCTCTCTGACTTGTGGTCTTTCTTAAACTCCTATGTCTTCTTTCTGTCCCAGGGGTCTTGCAATTTACTCCACTGACAAATCATTTCCTTTTCTCACTCCTTGGATCTTCACTTATGTACTTTCTGTCATGCTTTCCCTCCTGACTTCTTCAAAAGATGCTATTCTACTCCTTTTACCTTTCTTCTTTTGAATAAAATATATTCCTCTTGATCCCTGATTCAGTCTTACAAAGAACTTGGTGATAAACTAATAAAAATTTCTTCATTATGTTAGAACATTTAGATGCTCTTGTTTGCCCAAATGTTTGTATGATGCTTGAAGTTATGGGATTTACTACTGGCTCTTTTCTTGGCTTTTGTCTTCTGTGAATTTTTGAGCCTTGGTTGTTATTCTTACTTTTTTGAAGCTATTCCCTATTGGATTTAGCTTTGGAAAAATATATTCTTCACCACCATCCCCTTCTTTTCCACCCCCCTTCTTTTTTAGTTTAAACCTCTTGTTGATAGCGAATTTTTGGTAGAAGCATTGTTTTTTATTGGTCATTTTGTTGTGTAATGACCCTATATGAATCATCAGACCATCTGCAGCAGCAGTTTCTTTCAGTGTCCTTCAGTGTCTTCTCTAATTTGTATATTTTAAAAAATTGCTTTTAAAAAAGAAAAAAAGGGAAGATTTCAGAGTTTCTGGAATGTTCCTTTTCTTTATCTGGTCGATTTCTTTTAATTTAATGAATTAGTAATACTAACAGGGACACATCCCTTATCTCTCTCTTATGGCTAATGATATACATTTCTCTTACCAGGCATACTTGATTTTTTTGTGTGTGTGTGGCTAGCTGCACAGTAATGAACAGCCATCTTTTTAAAAATTTCATGTTATATATAAAAATTACTAGTGAATTGTGAAAGATACATTCCACATCAACTGCTAATGGGGTGTGCTATACTTTTAAGTATAATAAAACTGTTTTCTGATTCATGTGGCATTAGCATTAGCTAAAATCAACCTTATCAGAAAGTTCATGCAACACTTTTTGATTAGTTGAAAAGACACTTGTCAAATACATTATTACTAGCCTTTGCTAGGTGTTTTTCATCTTTAACCAGAAATCTGTTAGCCCTTTGCTATATGCCATGTTAGAAAAATCTGTTCTCGGATTTTTAGCTAGCTTTCCAAATTATTATTATTATTATTATTATTATTTGCATTCCTTACCTACATAAACCTGTGCTTCTGTGGTCTTCAATTTTTCTTATTGAAAATTTCATAGTCATTGGCAAAACTTTTTAGGTTCTTGTAGTAGATCACACCAAGTGGTGGATAGTACCTGTTTATTTCAGTAAGTCTTGGCTAATTCTCATTTATGCTTTAGAAAATAATAGATCTCCCTTACTGTTAGTAGAAATAGCTGTCTCTTTATTCTTAAGCTGGCAATTACCATTACTGCTCTTCCTTTCTTTTAGTTTTAGTAGATAATCTCTTTGCAGATAACCTTAATTATAACATTCTTGGAAGGACAAACATTTTCTTTATCCTCAGGGCATCCAGCTTTCTTCTCTTCAAGAAAAGCCTTAAATATGCTATTAGGCTCATTTGAACAATCTTCCTTTTCCTTTTTTTTTTTTTTTTTTTTTTTTTTCTGAGTTAATATGCTAACGTTTTCAGCTGTTATGATAAGGCTTAGGTCTCTTCTTCTCAATTTAAATAGATACCTTTCTCCCCCCTCCTCATTATTGATTGAAGCCTTAGAGTTATTTCCTTTAAGAGCCTCTTTCTTTCTAATTGGTTGGTTATTGATCATCATTCTTGAAGAAGACCAAAAGTAGTATCACTCTTTTAGAGTTGTGTGTCCTGTTGTTGACTGATCAGACCAATAAGAGCTTAGAATGCTCCGCCACAAGTCAGACACAAGTAGTCCCTATAGGGGCAGCTAGGTGGCACAGTGGATAGTGCACCAGCCCTGAAGTCAGGAGGACCTGAATTCCTAGCTGTGCGACCCTAGGCAAGTCACTTAACCCCAATTGCCTTAAGGGAAAACCCCAAATAATCCCTACAAACAGTTGGGAGAGATTCCTCAACTGCACATCTCACATTTTCTTTGGGCTAATCCAATTTTGCTTTGCTAATAGAGCACAGCATCTTCTCTGATAAGGTCATGCCAAGTGGGCAGTCCTATGCCAATGTTTTCCATATCATACAATCAATTTTAAAGCTCTTAAAGAGGGACCTTAAGAGTCTTTGTATTACTTTTTCTGAGCACCTTGTGAGTTCTTGCCCTATGTGAGTTCTCTGTAAAATAATCCTTTTGGCAAGTGTACATTTGATATCTGAACAATGTGGCCAGCCCTATAGAGTTGCTCTCTCTGCAGTAGAGTTGGAATGCTTGACAGTTTAATTTGAGACAGGACCTCAGTGTCTGGTGTCATGTCCTGCCAGGTAAACTTCAGAATCTTTCTAGGACAGTTCACATGGAAGCAATTCCTGGCATGGCATTGGTAGACTGTCCAGGTTTCACAGGCCTACAATAATGAGGTCAGCACAACAGCTCTCTCTGCAGATCTTTAGTTTGGTTGTCAGACCTCTTCTCTCTCACTTTCCTTCTGAGCTTCCCCAACACTGAGCTAGCTCTGGCAGTGTGTGTCAACCATATTATCAAAGTGTCCATTTCTGGAAGTATATGCCAAGGTAAATAAACTTAACCTCAGCATTCAAAAATCCATTTGCTATAACTGATGGTTCCACATATGGATGGTGTGGTGCTGGCTGATGGAATACCCATATTTTCTTGGTGGTGTTAGGCCAGAATTAGTATAAGCAGCAGAAAATCAATCCATACTTTTGCATCTTGGCTTCAGAGACTGCATTGAGTATAATCATCTGCAAACAAAAAATCATGCACTAACACTCCCTCCACTTTAGTTTTGGTTTGTAGCCTTTTCAAGTTGAAGAATTTACTATTGATTCCATATTTGCCCTCATTGAAGGCATTTGACAACATAGCTGAAAACATTCTAAAAAGCATGGAAGCAAGCACATAGCCTTATTTTACTGATTGTTTATTATCTAGAACCTGGGCAAGCATTTTCTTATGAAACTGATATATAATACTGATTAATTTTTCTAGGCAACCAATTTTTGAGATAATTTTCCATAAGCCTTCATGATTAACAGTGTCATAGGCCTTGGGCACATCAATAAACATTGTTTTTAGAGCTCTGTTCTACTCCTGTCATTTCTCATGGATTTGTTAGGCAGCAAATACCCATAACATTTGTTCCTTGGCCCTTTTTGAAGCCACACTGGTTCTCAAGGGAAGGATTAGCCTATTAAGGAGGATTTTGGCAAAAATCTTGCCAGCAATAAGCAAGAGAAAGAACTCTCCATCCTCATCCCTCCTTGTGTATTTCCTTTACCTTTATCTCTAGGGCTCTATCCATTGAACCATCTAGCTATCCCTTCCTTTAGCTTTAAAGAGATGGACAATGGAGGGATCCTCAAACTCTCTCTGTGGAGAGGTAGTCTTTGAGGATGCTTTCTCTTCTCTTCTGGAATGGAGATTGGTTTACACAGATAAGTCATTTGACTGGCAGAAATACACACTCAGTATAAATCATTATGTAGTGTCTTCTCTTCTCCATAATGGTTGATATTTCTGGTTATTTCTTGTGAATGTTTTTACTTTCATCGGAATCTCCTGTTAAAAAATGTTTATAGCTAGTTATCAGGTCAAAATGCCTCATCCATGTCGCTCAAATTCCTTTACTACTTCTCAGTAAAACTTTATGGCTATAGTCATTTCTTCTATAAAATCAATCTTTTTATCCGTGTTTTACCCATTTCCTTTACCACCAATACATTCATCAATTTGCTTAACCCATTTATTCCTCCATTTACCTTTTCTCTTCTACCTTGCCTTATTTCTTTATCTACTGTTTTATTCAAGAGTCTATCTATTCAGGTTATATTCCTTACTATTCCTTTATCTTCTTAATTTTCTTTTATCTTTTATATGTAGTCAACTTAGAAACTGAGGTCCACTCCTTTTCCCAAAGCTTTATTCTCTGGAAGTTAGAAGATATATTCTTGGGGATACAATTGGTTTGAACATATAGTCAGTTAAAACAAAAGCACTATCTTCAAATAGCATATACATGATCATTAAGGTATATTCATGTCCAGAACAAAGATAAGGATATTTTAGAAATGGAGAACAAAGTGAGATTTATGGCTAAGATAAAGATGAGTGAATAGCCCTGTTGAGTATATGCCACTTAGGATATATAGCTACAAAGAAACTACCATTATAGCCATGAAAACATAATATAAATAATTTTTTAATGTATATATACATATAATATGTCTATAAATATAAATTTTTTAAATATTTAATTTTTAATTTAAAATTTATTTTTTTAATTAGAAAAAAAGCACTTTCTCTCTCCACCCCAATTGAGAATGAAAGAAAAACAAAATTTCTGTTAAATAAACATATATAGTAAAGCCAAGCAAATTTATTGGTGAAGTATAAAGGGATGAACGACATCATTAGGCTTCTGTAATTGTGGTTGATCATTATGCTAATAAGACTTTCCAAGTCTTTTAAAGTTAATTTGTCTTTATAGTATTATTCTCATTGTATAAATTGTTCTCCTGACTCTGCTTATTTTCACTGCAGGTTTTTATGAAACTATTCCTTTTATCATTTCCTACATCACAATAGTATTACATTACATTTATATACCATAACTTGTTTAGTCATTGCTCAGTTGGTGGATAGTTCCTCCGATTCAGTCTTTGCCACAAAAGATATCTAAATATTCGTGTATGCTTAGGACAAGCCCCTACTTTAATCTCCTCTTCCCCTTTTCTCCTTTCTCTCCTTTTTCCCTGAGTGAAATATATCTTTTTACATGTGTATGTGTGTGTTTGTATATATTTGTATTCTTTCTTTTCCTCACTAGTTTATTATGTGAGATAATTGATCTTACCATACACTTCCTCCCACCAGAATATAATTTCTCTTACCTTCCATTGCTATTTTTGTTTTAAAATGACAAAGATAAACAGAATCACTCCCAGGCCCTCTTTCTTTTTTTCTTTTTTTTTAGAATTTTTTTCCCACAGTATATATGCATGAGTAATTTTTAAAAATAATATTATCCCTTGTATTCATTTTTCCAAATTATCCCCCACCTCCCTCCACACCCTCCCCCCGATGACAGGCAATCCCATACATTTTACATATGTTACAATATAACCTAGATATAATATATGTGTGTAAATACCATTTTCTTGTTGTACATTAAGTATTAGATTCCGAAGGTATAAGTAACCTGGGTAGATAGACCGTAGTGCTAACAATTTACATTCACTTCCCAGTGTTCCTTCTCTGGGTATAGTTATTTCTGTCCATCATTGATCAACTGGAAGTGAGTTGGATCTTCTTTATGTTGAAGATATCCACTTCCATCAGAATACATCTTCATACAACATTGAAGTGTACAGAGATCTTCTGGTTCTATTCATTTCACTCAGCATCAGTTGATGTAAGTCTCTCCAAGCCTCTCTGTATTCCTCCTGCTGGTCATTTCTTACAGAGCAATAATATTCCATAACCTTCATATACCATAATTTACCCAACCATTCTCCAATTGATGGACATCCATTCATCTTCCAGTTTCTAGCTACTACAAAAAGAGCTGCCACAAACATTTTGGCACATACAGGTCCCTTTCCGCTCTTTAGTATTTCTTTGGGATATAATCCCAATAACAGCAATGCTGGGTCAAAGGGTATGCACAGTTTGATAACTTGTTGGGCATAGTTCCAAATTGCTCTCCAGAATGGCTGGATTCTTTCACAACTCCACCAACAATGTATTAGTGTCCCAGTTTTCCCACATCCCCTCCAACATTCATCATTATTTGGTCCTGTCATCTTAGCCAATCTGACAGGTGTGTAGTCCAGGCCCTCTTTCTAATTAGATTTCCTTTTTGACCCTTGAGCATGATAAGCTTCAAAGAGTACGCATGTATCATCTTCTTATATGAATATATGCAGTTTAATCCTTTATCATTTTTTGTTCACATTTATATCTTTCTTTTTCTTTTCTTTTCTTTCTTCTTCTTTTTTTTTTAACATTTCTTTTAACTTTCTGTGTTTCTACTTCAAAGTGCTTATAAATCTCTGGTCTTTTCAACAGGAATGTTTAGGAGTTGTCGATTTCATTAAAGGTCCATTTTCCCCTTGCCTAATTCTATTCAGTTTTGTTGAGTAATATATTCTTAACTGCAGTTCTATATCCTTTGCTTTCTGAAATAATCCTTTTTCCATTTTCCCTGATCTTTTAGAGTGATGACTGCAAATTGTGGCTTCTCAGTACTTGAATGCTTTCTTT
The DNA here is from genome assembly GCF_048593235.1 of Sminthopsis crassicaudata. Classification (NCBI taxonomy): domain Eukaryota; kingdom Metazoa; phylum Chordata; class Mammalia; order Dasyuromorphia; family Dasyuridae; genus Sminthopsis; species Sminthopsis crassicaudata. Next base: position 578,759,790 of record NC_133618.1, on the reverse strand, counting down.
CTGATGGCTTGCAATATTTTTTTTTTCCCTTTAAATTAGAAGCCCTGAATTTTGGCTATCATGTTTCTAGGTGTTTTCATTTCATTTCTATCAGGAGGTTAACCAGTGGGTCCTTTCTTTTCCATTTAATATTTGCTTCTCAGAAATTTGAACAGTTTTTAAAAAATGATTTAGTCAAATATGGATCTTAAAAAAATTTTTTTTGTGGGGGGGGAGTCATGGCTTTCAGGTGGTCTGGTGATATTTATTTATTTTTTATCCTTACTCTGTTGTTCATATAGTTGTTTTTGCTATGTACTTATAATGCCTGGAACATGTTTATAAATGTTTATTGACTATGTTACTTTACATTTTCTTCTATTTTTAAAAATCTTTTGACTTTGAGCATTTCTTATTGTCTATCTCATGGAGCCATAGATTTATATTTAGTTTATCCTAATTTTCAGGGAGTTTGTGGCTTGAATAAAGTTTTATATCTCTTATTCTAAAGTGTTAATTTCCTTTCCAATTCTTTCTTCAATAATAGCTGTTATTTCTTTTCCATTTTTTCATTTTCATTGCATTCTCATTTAATTTGTAAAAAGAGTTTTTAAATCTTTTAAAAATCTTATTTCATTTCTTCCAGAAATTCTAGTTGAAGTTGTATTCAAGCTATGTTTTTTCTTTGAGGCTTTGCTGTAAATGTTTTGGAGTCATTCTCTAATTTTTGAATTACATCTTGAGTGGCTCTGTTACTTTAATAACTTTCTATGGCAGAATTTTATTGTTTGCTCTCCTTCCAGATTTCTTTCTCAATTTGGACTTGCTATTAAGGCCACACTCTATGGCACTTGTATACCGAAGGTCCAAGTTGGTCTTCTTGCTCATTTTCTGGGGCATTGAGTGTTGTGCCATTTCAGAATCTCAGGGATAGTTTAGGTTGGGGAATTGCAGATTTTCAGTGTTTCTTAGTTATTGAATCCAGGGCAAATTTTGATTACTGTTTGAGCTGTATAAGTTCCTTATCTAGGTGTGGGTCTGAGCAATAGAAGACTTTTGGAGCTCTCCTAGTGTAGAGTGACAACAAATTCAGTGTTTTTTAATGCTTTTTAAAAAACATTACCCTCTAAATTTGATCAAAAAAAAGAAAGAGGAAAATCAAATTGATAGTCTCACAAATGAAAAGGGGGATCTTTCCACCAATGAAGAGGAAATTAGAGAAATAATGAGTTACTTTGCCCAACTTTATGCCAATAAATTTGATAACTTAAGTGAAATGGATGACTTCCTCCAAAAATATAGGCTCCCTAGATTAACAGAGGAGGAGATAAATTGCTTAAATAGTCCCATTTCAGAAAAAGAAATAGAACAAGCTATTAATCAACTCCCCAGGAAAAAATCCCCAGGGCCAGATGGATTCACATGTGAATTCTACCAAACATTTAAAGAACAATTAGCCCCAATGTTATATAAATTATTTGAAAAAATAGGGGATGAAGGAGTCCTACCAAATTCCTTTTATGACACAGACATGGTACTGATACCTAAATCAGGTAGATCAAAAACTGAGAAAGAAAATTATAGACCAATCTCCTTAATGAATATTGATGCTAAAATCTTAAATAAGATATTAGCAAAAAGACTTCAGAAAATCATCTCCAGGATAATACACTATGATCAAGTAGGATTTATTCCAGGAATGCAGGGCTGGTTTAATATTAGGAAAACTATTAATATAATTGACCATATTAATAATCAAATTAATAAGAACCATATGATCATCTCAATAGATGCAGAAAAAGCATTTGACAAAATCCAACATCCATTCCTACTAAAAACTCTTGAGAGTATAGGAATAAATGGACTATTCCTTAGAATAATCAGGAGCATATATTTAAGACCTTCAGTAAGCATAATATGCAATAGAAATAAACTGCAACCTTTCCCAGTAAGATCAGGAATGAAACAAGGTTGCCCACTATCACCATTACTATTCAGTATAGTACTAGAAACGCTAGCCTCGGCAATAAGAGCCGAGAAAGAGATTCAAGGAATTAGAGTAGGAAATGAGGAAATTAAACTATCACTTTTTGCAGATGACATGATGGTATACTTAGAGAACCCCAAAGACTCTGCTAAAAAGCTACTAGAAATAATTCAAAATTTCAGCAAAGTGGCAGGATACAAAATAAATCCACATAAATCCTCAGCATTTTTATATATCACTAACAAAATGCAACAGCAAGAGATACAAAGAGAAATTCCATTCCAAACAAATGTTGAGAGTATAAAGTATTTGGGAATCCATCTACCAAAGAAAAGTCAGGAATTATATGAGCAAAATTACAAAACACTTGCCACAAAAATAAAATCAGATTTAAATAATTGGAAAGACATTCAGTGCTCTTGGATAGGCCGAGCGAATATAATAAAGATGACAATACTCCCCAAACTAATCTATTTATTTAGTGCTATACCAATCAGACTCCCAAGAAAGTATTTCAATGACCTAGAAAAAATAACAACAAAATTCATATGGAAGAATAAAAGGTCGAGAATTGCAAGGGAACTAATGAAAAAAAACTCAGAGGAAGGTGGTCTAAGTGTACCTGATCTAAAGCTATATTATATAGCAGCAGTCACCAAAACCATTTGGTATTGGCTAAGAAATAGACCGGTAGATCAGTGGAACAGATTAGATACAAAGGACAAAAAAGGGTACATCTATAGCAATCTAATCTTTGACAAACCCAAAGATTCCAACATTAGGGATAAAAATTCATTATTCGGAAAAAACTGTTGGGAAAACTGGAAATTAGTATGGCAGAAATTAGATATGGATCCACACTTAACACCATATACCAAGATAAGATCAAAATGGGTCCATGATTTAGGCATAAAGAGGGAGATAATAAATAGATTAGAGGAACAGAGGATAATCTACCTCTCAGACTTGTGGAGGAGGAAGGAATTTATGACCAGAGGAGAACTAGAGATCATTATTGATCACAAAATAGAAGATTTTGATTACATCAAACTAAAAAGTTTCTGTACAAATAATACTAATGCAAACAAGATTAGAAGGGAAGTAACAAATTGGGAAAATATTTTTAAAAACAAAGCTTCTGACAAAGGTCTCATTTCCAAAATATATAGAGAACTGACCCTAATTTATAAGAAACCGAACCATTCTCCAATTGATAAATGGTCAAAGGATATGAACAGACAATTCTCAGAGAAAGAAATTGAAACTATATCCACTCACATGAAAGAGTGTTCCAAATCACTACTGATCAGAGAAATGCAAATTAAGATCACTCTGAGATACCACTACACACCTGTCAGATTGGCTAAGATGACAGGAACAAATAATGATGAATGTTGGAGGGGATGTGGGGAAACTGGGACACTAATACATTGTTGGTGGAGTTGTGAAAGAATCCAGCCATTCTGGAGAGCAATCTGGAATTATGCCCAAAAAGTTATCAAACTGTGCATACCCTTTGACCCAGCAGCACTACTACTGGGATTATATCCCAAAGAAATACTAAAGAGCGGAAAGAGACATATATGTGCCAAAATGTTTGTGGCAGCTCTTTTTGTTGTAGCTAGAAACTGGAAGATGAATGGATGTCCATCAGTTGGAGAATGGTTGGGTAAATTGTGGTATATGAAGGTTATGGAATATTATTGCTCTGTAAGAAATGACCAGCAGGAGGAATACAGAGAGGCCTGGAGAGACTTAAATCAACTGATGCTGAGTGAAATGAGCAGAACCAGAAGATCACTGTACACTTCAACAACAATACTGTATGAGGATGTATTCTGATGGAGGTGGAAATCTTCAACATAAAGAAGATCCAACTCACTTCCAGTTGATCAATGATGGACAGAGGTAGCTACACCCAGAGAAGAAACACTGGGAAGTGAATGTAAATTGTTAGCACTAATATCTGTCTGCCCAGGTTGCATGTACCTTCGGATTCTAATGTTTATTGTGCAACAAGAAAATGGTATTTACACACATGTATTGTACCTAGACTATATTGTAACACATGTAAAATGTATGGGATTGCCTGTCATGGGGGGAGGGAATAGAGGGAGGGGGGATAATTTGGAAAAATGAATACAAAGGATAATATTATTAAAAATATATATATAATAAAAATTAAAAAAAAAAAGAATATTAATAATTAAAAAAAAAACCAAAAAAAAAACATTACCCTCATCTCTATTATTAGTCCCTCCACTGATAAAAAAAAGTAGTTAAGCAGAACAAACTAATATATCAATTTATGTCTAACAGCATATGAAATATTACATTCCTGTAGTTAACCTTCCCTCTGTTAATAAAACTCTTTTAAAATTTCTCTGAATTCCCTATATTCATTTTTATGGAATCTTATATTCATTATCATAATTTATTCATTCTTCTGCTTTATTTCTAGATTGTTTTAATTTGTTTGTTTTTGGTATCACAAAAAAAAATTGCCATCACATATTTTGGCATACAAAGGACCATTTCCTCTGCTTTAGACTTTCTCAGGGAATATGCCTAGTAGTGGTTTTATTACTGGGGCAAATTTTACAAACAATTTGGGTTCTATTCTAACATAACTATGAATCATTTTTATAAAGGTTGGACCAGTCCCAAACTCCACTCTAGTAGTAGTGTGCTTTTCTTATATAATCCTTACATTTACTGTTTCTATTCTTTGCCTAGAGATGGTCTGGAGGATAGAGGGGCCAAAGCTTCTCCTCTCATCATTGCATTTCCACTTGGCTACCAAAGGAATCTTTTTTGAAGAACAGGTCGAATTGTGTCACTCTTGATTCACTAAAGTTCCCCATCACCTCCAGAATCAAATATCAAATCCTCTATTGGGCGTTTGAAAGCCCTTTCTAACTTGGTCAACCCTGCCTTTCCAGTCTTTCTTTTGACCCACTCCCACCTACTCTGACATCTAATTACATGAAGCTTCTTTTTGGTCTTTTACAAAATAGTTCATCTTTTCCACTTCCAGGTGTTTTCCCTGCTGTCCCCCATGCCTGCATGCTCACTCTCCCTCCTCATCTCTGACTCTTGGCTTCTTTTAAGTCCCAGTTGAAATCCCACCTTTTATAGAAAGCCTTTATAGATCCCTCTTAATTCTTTGTCTTCCCTTTAGTGCTCATTTTTAATATATTATGTATATAGCTTGTTTGTATGATTTCGTTCTTTCTTTGCTTTATCCTTTCATGCTTTAGGTAGCAGGATTATATTTGTTTCCTAAAAGAAGTTGAGTCGTTCTTTGCTATTTTTTAAAGAAAAAATTTTATATGGGGCAGCTAGGTGGCGCAGTGAATAGAACACCAGCCCTGAAGTCAGGAGGATCTGAGTTCAAATATGAACTCAGACACTTAAAACTCCCTCCCTGTGTGATCCTGGGCAAGTCACTTAACCCCAATTGCCTCAGCAAACAAACAAACAAACAAAAACCATAGTATTGTTATTCATTTTTTTTTCTTTTTTCTATCTTTCTTTTTTTTAAGGTATGATAGAATTCTCTTGTATATCTGAAGCAAAGAGTTTTCTTTGGGATTTCTTCTTATTAGTTAAGCGAGACTTTTGTTTTCCTTATTTTGAGCGATACAGTTCATCTTTATTTAGCATTTTAATGTTTATAGAGCATTTACCTCACAGAAACACTATGTTCATAGATAGTCTATTGACATATCTATTTTGCAGATGGAAGAACTGAGACAGAGATTCTAGATGATTTGCCTGAAGTCTTAAAACTGGTAAATGTTACTTGTGACTCAAAGTATTCCAACTTTTAAAGTCAGTGGAATGATGTTTCCATTACACCATGTTACCTCTTCTAAATATAAATATTATCATTGAATTTGATGCAGGCAAATCTTTTCACATTTTAAACTCTGGAAAGTGAGGAGAGAAAAAGGAAACAAACATATCTCTACTCCTAAATTGTAAGTCATGTGCTTGTTTTATGTATTTATATGCTCATTAAGAAAAAAATTTAGTTTTGATTCCTCAGACCTATAACTTCAAAGCTAATTTTCAATGTTCCAGCATAATCAGCCAGCCATGAAATGAAGTTTATTCACTAAAATATCACTTAGATTTTATCATCTTTCTCCATTTTCCCAGCCACAATTCTAGGCAATGTACATATCATCTAATCCTATAGTATTCTCTTATCTAATTTTCTTAAATTCAATTTTAGTTTGTGTGTGTGTATATATATATATATATATATATATATATGTATATATATATATATATATATATATATATTTCCCCCCCCCCCAAGACAGTTGGGGTTAAGTGACCTGCTCAGAGTCACACAGCCAGGAAGTGTTAAGTGACTGAGGCCAAATTTGAACTCGGGTCCTCCTGATTTCAGGGTTGGTGCTCTATTCACGGTGCCACCTAATAAAATATTTTTAAAGCACATGTGTATAGTATAACTTACATTTATGTTTACAAAGCACTTTCTTCACACCAACCCTTCTTTTACAGATGAGGAAACTGAGTGTCAGAGAGGATAATTTTCTGTAGGTCACAAAATTCTATTCAACACACTATCAGGAGTAGGATTTAAACCTGGGTCTTGTGACTCTAGGAGTAGCTCTCTTCCAACCATCCTTTGCTTCCTTGGTGTTAAGGCACTGGGATTATTGAAGAATGAAATGATGTAAAGATAAATGACTCCCAGTCTTATTTCCATAAAGATTGTATAGTTTGGTAGGAGAGAGAAGATATGTATTTAAATTTTTGTAACATGAAATAGAATTGGAGATAGTGTATCATAGTGGATAGAAAAGATGGCCTCATAGAACTGGATTGAAGGCCCACTGCCTTTGGCACATCCTGGCTGTATGAATTTGGGCAAGTCACCTAAGCTCTCAGTGCTCGGGGCAGCCTAAGTCTGTGCCAGCAGAGGCAGCTTCTTCAGCTGAGACCTTTCTTTATGGCTAGTCCTGCTCCTATGGAAGACACGATGGATTAGAAGGAAGGCCTCTGTGAAGTGTGAACTTGGAACCCCCATCGGGGATGGCATTGCCTCCCAGGGTGCTGTAAGGATCCAGGGAGGTAACCCTCATAAAGCACTTAGTGCAGGGCCTGGTACAGGACATTCTGTATACATGTTAGCTGTTATCAGCAGTGTTACTGGGGTGTGTGTGTGTGTGTGTGTGTGTGTGTGTGTGTGTGTACATACAGACATATCTTTTGGGGCTCCTTCTCCAGTCTCTATCCTGTTGGTGAACCATTTTCCCAGAGCAGGTAGTCCTGGGTTTTGTCAGTTACTGCCTTTTACCAGGATGCTTCCCATTACAAATAAGTCATATTTAATTACAAGTTTTTATTTTTTCCACATTGATGTCATGAAGAGTAGGATAGTTAGAACAGCCCCAAATGCTGGAGTAGACATGTTCTATCACGGAGGTACAAAGAACAAGAGTGCCTGTGGCCAAGGGGCACCTCCCAGCTCCAGCTTACCAGAAGCCTCAAGAATCCCCTTGGCTAGGTGTGCTTCTCTGCCGGGTGCCAAGGACGGTACTTTGGTTAAATCTGTAGTTGGCACCCCTCTCTATTTGAGGGGCAACATTGTCTGAAGTGCCTTTCCTTGAGTGACTCTCACTCTTAGCTACTTGTTTCCTACTGGTTCAGCCTCTTTTGATCTCACCTGGATGTCCTAGCTGCTGCCTGCCTGATGATGATCTTAGGGGAATAGGGGAGGGAAAGGAAGAAGAGTAAGTTTTCTCAGGGCCTTTACTTCCAACTCTCAAACTAGTGTCTTCTACTGAACTGGTTCATTACTGGAATGACCAACTTTAACTGGCTTGTTGGCTTTAATATATAATCTAAAATAAATAATTTGACTTCTTTTTTTTAACATGTTTCCTGTGTACCTTTTCTCCCAAGGCTAAAATTCTATAGTCTCTCTTTTTTTTTAAATTAATTTTATAATTATACATTTTTTTTGACAATATATATGCATGAGTAATTTTTTTATAACATTATCCCTGTATTCATTTTTCCAGATTTTCCCCTCCCTCCCTCTACTCCCTCCCCTAGATGACAGGCAATCTCATACATTTTACATATGTTACAGTATAACCTAGATATAATATATGTGTGTAAATACCATTTTCTTGTTGTACATTAAGTATTAGATTCCGAAGGTGTAAGTAACCTGGGTAGATAGACAGTAGTGCTAATATTTTATATTCATTTCCCAGTGTTCCTTCTCTGAGTATAGTTGTTTCTGTCCATCACTGATCAGCTGGAAGTGAGTTGGATCTTCTTTATGTTGAAGATATCCACTTCCATCAGAATACATCTTCATACAACATTGAAGTGTACAGCGATCTTCTGGTTCTATTCATTTCACTCAGCATCAGTTCATCCAAGTCTCTCCAAGCCTTTCTGAATTCATCCTGCTGGTCATTTCTTACAGAGCAATAATATTCCATAGCCTTCATATACCATAATTTACCCAACCATTGTGTGTATGTGTGATCCATTCATCTTCCAGTTTCTAGCCACTACGAAAAGAGCTGCTACAAACATTTTGGCACAAACAGGTCCCTTTCCCCTCTTTAGTATTTCTTTGGGATATAAGCCCTGTAGTAGCACTGCTGGATCAAAGGATATGCACAGTTTGATAACTTTTTGGGCATAATTCCAAATTGCTCTCCAAAATTGCCGGATTCTTTCACAACTCCACCAACAATGTATTAGTGTCCCAGTTTTCCCACATCCCCTCCAACATTCATCATTATTTGTTCCTGTCATCTTAGCCAATCTGACAGGTGTGTAGTGATATCTCAGAGTTGTCTTAATTTGCATTTCTCTGATCAGTAGTGATTTGGAACACTCTTTTATATGAGTGGATATAGCTTCAATTTCATTATCTGAGAATTGTCTGTTCATATCCTTTGACCATTTATCGATTGGAGAATGGTTTGATAAAATTCTATAGTCTCACATTAAGTACTTGTTCATAGCTATTTTATATGTTTAATTCAATCAAGGTAGCTGAGCTGGGTTTTTGTGATTTTATTAATAGGGAGAGGGTTATGTGGACCCTCATTCTTACATTAATGTCATAGAATTTGACAAATGGAAGAAATCTCTAGAAGAGGTATTTTTTCTGTAATACACTAGACAAGTGGTTAGGAAGTCTTTCCAGATCTTCAAGAAATCTACTACCTATCAAGGCAGCTCATTCCACTTGTGGACCATCTAATAGAAAGTTTTTCCTGATGTTAAGCCTAAATGTTCTTTTTAAATTTCCACCCATGTTCCTGTTTTCTGTGTGTGTGTGTGTGTGTGTGTGTGTGTGTGTGTGTGTGTGTGTGTGTGTGTGTTTAGATTTTGAATCTTATTTTATTTTATTTTTTGAGTTATATTTTTTGAAGAGAATTATGTATTGGGAAACAATGAAAACAACTTTGATTTGTAAAATCCAAGGCTTGTATGTTTTGTGATTACTTTTTAAAAAATTTCACTATAGAATTGGGTTTTTGGTCTCTTGAAATATCCTGTTTTGTTAATTGCCTCCTCAACCTCATACTCATCTGGAAATTCAGTGTGGTGAAAAAAAAACTAGACTCTTGGAGTAAGAAAACTCAAGCATGGGACTGGCTAAGCATTTTAGTTCAGTCTTTTTGACTGAGCTTCAGTTTCCTTGTCTCTAATCACTGCTCAGTGAGTTGTTGAAAAGATCAACAAAACAATGGAAAAGTGCTTTGTAACTATACTACGGGCCTGTTTGTTGTTTTTAATCCTGTTTTTCAGATACAGCCTTACATTTCTGTGGCTTTTTTTTTTTTTTTTAACTTTTCTAACACCCTGTTTACAATATTTAGCTCATTCTAAACATAGCTGCCTTATAATAGCCTCTCGTGTTCACAGGGTTCACTCCATTGCCAATTTATGGAATTTATATTAAATGAAAAGGTTAGAGCACAATCATAATTGCTCCAAGCCCCCAGTTAGGTGAATGGTTAACATTTAGGCAGAGGATGGGAGCTCTACTTTAATTTCTATTTGTTTTTATCTTTAGCCTTTCTTTTTTGTAGTTGAGGAAAATTTTAGGTTATTGGAAATGTATCTATAAGGGAACCCCATATCCTTGATGGGGTGAGTAATCCTGATGGTTTTCACCAGTCTTGCTCTCCCAGATGAAGGTAGGGTCAGTAGCCCTCAGATTTTTCCCTTCTCTATAAATAGTTTAGTCCTGCTTTCTCTTTGGCCATTCTTGGTGATTGCTTTAGCGCCACCATTTCTTTTCTACCACCTCTTGAGGTTCCCATTTCTCTGCTGTGGGACTTTCCAAGTCTGCTAGTTCCAAGTGGCTAGATAGTTTTGTATTGGCCTAGAAGGTGTGAACAACTCCTTCAGTCAGTCCAAGCTGAGAAATCCGGCCTCTAGGGAGTTTTGCAGGCCTTGTTCACACCTCCTGAGCAACTGAGCTGTTTTCTGATCCCCTAAATGGGATGACCCCACCTTTACACCTTTATTTTGGGGATTACTATAGGTTGTTGTTTTGAAAACACATTATATTTTAACTGATGTGTTTGATTTTTTTTCTTAACTAGATATTACTACTTAGTAAAGATATAATTTTTGAGGTTCATAGGATCATAGATTCATAGGCAGAAAAGGCTTGGAAAATATTGTCTACCTACTTTATTTTTCATATGAAAAAACTGAGACTAAGATCCAATAGTAAGTGACTGAGGGGAGGATTTGAATTCAGGGTTCTCTGGCTCTCAACCCATAGTTTTATCTTAGTTGTAAATAAAAATTTTTTAACATCCATTAAAAAAATTTGAATTCCAAATTCTCTCCTTCTTTCTCCACCCCCTTTTTGGGAAGGGAAACAATTTGATAGATTTTTATATAGTTATATAAAACATTCCACATTGTCCATGTTACAAAGGAAGAGACCAAAACTCCCAAGAATAATAAAGTGAAAAAAAAAAAAGTATGCTTCAATCTGCATCTATACTCCATCAGTTTTGCTAATGGCCAAGAAATTGCTTAAGCTATTTAGGTGCTTTGTGGAGGTGCACTGGAAGGCTTCCTTTACGGTTTTTGGCTTAATACCTAAAGTAATGAAGTGTTTAAACCCAAGAGAGAGAGAATTGTCCTTTTCAAGATCTTGAATGGAACAAATAAGCTTTTTGCCAGTTTTCAACATTAAGGCCAAGATGCTGAAATTAGATATTTTAATTTTACATTTTAATTTATACTGGGTTTTGGTTGGTAAAAATATCTCTTGAAGATTGTGAAGTTGGCATTTTCCTCATAATTTGTAAGATTAATACTTATGTAGTGTTTACTGTGCTTTAAGCTCTTTACAATGATTTCATTTGATCTTCACCACAATCCTGAGTTAGGTACTATTATTTTTACAGATAAGGAAACTGAGGCAGAGTTAAACTGACTTGCCCATGGTCGTACAACTAGTTTGTGTCTGAAGCTGGATTTGAACCCAGGTCTTACTACTGATTTCAGACCTAGTGGTCTATCCACTGAAATGTGAAATTAACTTTTTTTGTTTTTAACTACAATATGCTTTTCCTGGTTTAATGTTTTGGTTGCAAGTCCTCAAAAGTGCCATGTCTGTGAGTCTTTTTGTAATTTTTAAAATCAAAATCAAAGACCAGAGTGCCCACGAGACCTTATCACTCATCAGACTCCACATTTTAAAAATACTTGTTGAGTGTTTATTTAGCTGCCTCTCAAATCTCAGGGAATTGAGCATACTTGTTTAAAGCCCTAAAATAGACCTGTGGATCTGACTATGTAGTGGCGCCATGGAGTAGAAAAGTTCAGTCATTTTCAGTTGTGTTTGGCTCTTTGTGACGCCATTTGGGCTTTTCTTGGCAAAGATATGAGGAATGGTTCACTATTTTCTTCTCTAGCTCATTTGAGGCTAAATGGCCTGCTCAGTCACCCAGCTACTAAATGTCCAAGGTCAGATTTGAACTCAGGAAGATGAATCTTCCTGTCTCCAGGGCCAGCACTACTCAGCTGTTCTAGGACGTGGGAAGATGTGCATTTAAATTTGGCTGCATAGAGGACCCTGGGAAAATCACTTAGCCTTGTTTAGTTTTAGTTTCCTCATCTGTAAAATGGGGATAGTAAGAGTACCTACCTCCCAGGGTTGTTTTAAGGATCAAATGAGATAATGTTTGTAAAGTGCTTTGCAGACCTTAAAGTGCTATATAAAGGCTACATGAAATTTAAAAAATATGGTTGCTTGTAAGTAATTCTTCAAACTTATTTTTTAATTGAGATTTGCTTTTATATCACATGATATAATATCTTTGGCTCTAATATCTTTGGGGCTGTGAGGTAGCGTAATGGATAGAGCACCAGCCAGGAGGACTTGAGTTCAAATGTGGCCTCAGACACTTAACATTTCCCGGCTGCATGACCTTGGGCAAGCCACTTAACCCCAATTGCCTCAGCAAAAAAAAAAAAAAAAAAAAAAAAAATCAAGTCTCTAGGGTTTGAATTTGAGATTTGTGCAGAAAAGGACTGATTTTTATTTTTTTAATCTTTAATTTTTCAATTTTGGACATTATATTGGCTTTAATAAAGCAGTTTTGCCTTTCTGGGTTGGTTTTGGATAGAAACTATGTTCATCCTGTGTTTATAATTTAGTATAATATAGTCCTCTTAGAGAGGACGCATATTTTCAGGGCCCTTTAAGGTTTCCTTGCTTCAGCTCCCTGAGATAGATAGTTATAAGTGTTATCAACAAGCATTTATTAAGTGCCAGGTCTAATAGTACCAGGTACTAGAAGTACAGAAACAAAACTGAAACAAACTCATAAAGAGCTTACTTTTTTTCTCCAGGGGAAATAACATATATACATATAAATAGATTGAACATGTACAAAGTAAAGCAAGGTAATTTTGGGGAGGGAGCGACCAGTATCTGAATTGTTGAGAGATTTGTGGATACAGGCACTTGACATAAATTTGGATTCAGAGCTGTGGATGGGGATAGGCCTGGGGTCACTTGTGCAGAGGTAGAAAGAAGGGAGGAGTGTGATATGACGGGGAGAGAGGTAACCACTTGAGCTGGTTTGTAGGGTGGGTAAAGCAAAATAATGTGTAATCAGTCCTGAAAGATGAGGTTGACTCATGAATGCCTTTAAATGAAAGAGGACTTTTTTATTTGATCTTAGTGGCAACAAGAGAGCATTTGAGATTCCTGAGAAGGTGAGTTACATGGTCAGACTTGTATTTTGAGAATTGGAGAGGGGATAGATTGGAGGCAAGGAGATTGATTAAGAGTCTAAGGCAGTGTTTTAGACAGTGGTACTTAAGTTTAAGATGGTGGCTGAATCATTGGAAAGAAGAAGATGAATACAAGATATGTAGAATTGGAATCAAGAAGAAAGATGTGGCCAGAAGATTGGATGAGGGATAGAGGTTGAGGAAAAATGAAGGATTGAAGATGACATTTTGTTTCAAAGTTGGTGACTGGATGAATATTGGTAAGGGAAATTCAGAAATAAGAGAATTAAGGCTCAGAAATTATTATTTGCTCATGGTCACATATCCAATAAGTGAATGCAGGTCTCCCTCATGCTGTGACAGTTTTCTAGGTTTTTGGGTATGTAACAGGCATTTAAAAAAAACATTTTATTAAAGCTTTTTATTTACAAAACATGTGCATGGATATTTTTCAACATTAATAACCCTTGCAGAACTTTCTGTTCCAAATTATCCCCTCCTTCCCCCCATCCCCTCCCCTAGATGGCAAGTAGTCCAATATATATGTTAAATATGTTAAAATATATGTTAATATATATTTATACAGTTATTTTAATACACAAGAAAAATTGGATCAAGAGGGGAAAAAAAACCTGAGAAAGAAAACAAAATGCAAGCAAATAACAAGAGAAAGTGTTGTGGTCCACATTCAGTTCCCACAGGCCTCTCTCTGGGTATATGTGACTCTTCATCACTGAACAATTGGAACTGATTTGAATCATCTCATTGTTGAAGAGAGCCGTAACAGACATATTTTTTGACGATGTGGGCCTGGTATGTCACTGTAAAAATAACAAGGGGCATTAGGAGTTAACAGGTGTCTGTGAGCGTTAAATGTTTTTGTTTGTATGTCATTCAAATGCTTTTATGCTGTCAGCATTCCTAAGCAGTGACAGGTGAGGGTACAGGACCTGTGCGAATGGAAGAGAGTTCTGGTCTGCTCAGACTTGGGGGATTAGTGCTGGAAAGGACCTGCCTTGGAGGTCAGTTAGTCCAGCCCCTTTCTTTTTATACTTGAGGATCCCGAGGCCTAGAAAAGTTAAGTGGCTTCCTTCCCAATGTTTTATTAGCATAATATATTGTTTTACTCCTTGTCTCTTCTTGATGTCTCATGTTTTATATTAAAAGGCATAGGGATTGGACTTGTGATTTTATTTTATTATAATTTTTATTTATTTATTTATAATAATTTTATTATAAAGGACAACTCCCAGATGAAACTTCTATGGGTAGGCAGACCCATTGTTCACAACTTAACCATATTAGTATTCCTTTAAAAATCACATCCTGAGGAGGCAGCTAGGTGGCGCAGCTGGTATGGTAGAATACCAGCCCAGGATCTACGTTCAAATCCAGCCTTAGACATGCACAATCCTGGCAAGGCCCTTACAATCCCGACTGCTTCCAAAACCCCCCTAGAGAACCAACCAACCAAACAAAAAAAACCATATTCTGAACAAAAATAATATACTGAACTCTTGTCTTCTTTGCCACAATTCCATGCTTCTTTTAAGGGAATAGTTCCCATCAAACAAATATATTTATTATAAATATGTTGAAATATATTAAATATTTTCATTTTATGTCTTAGGAATGAATTGTGGTTTCCTTAACTTCAATTATAGTTAGAATTATGTTCCTTTGTGGAAAAATCTCTAATTATATTGAATTGAAAACTTATAATAATGAAGAATCTTCATTGTTGATCAGATTCATTCTAGTGCTTGTACTGTCAAATCGTAGAGATTTAGAGCAGAGGTAGCATTTCCTTCTTTCTGGAAAGAAAGCTGCCCTAGAATCATGGAAATCTAAGATCAAGTCTTAGCTCTTTCTCATACTGATGGAGTGACCTGGACAACTTAATCTTTCAGTGTATAGGTAACTCTCTTGGATTGTAAATTTCAGAGAAGGTGCTGATATGCACTGGTAGAGGGAGTCTTTTGCATTAAATGAATCCTTTGCATCAATGAAACCACAGGGCCTAGTCCTTATCTCTGGCAGCTAGATGGTAAAATAGAGAGTCATCATGGGGCTGGGAGTCAGAAAGATCTGAGTTTGAATTTGACTTCAGACACTGACTAGCTGTGTGACCCTGGGCAAGTCACTTCACTCTATTTGCCTCAGTTTCCTCATTTATAAAATGAGCTGAAGAAGGAAATGGCAAACTCCAAATAGGATCAAAGTTAATATGACTGAAATGACTGAACCACAATTAGTTGTATAAGCTTATTATCAACACATTTGTTTAAATCAACTTAGCAACAAGCTTTCTCAACTAACGAAATATATATTTATAATCCATATGTTTTCTTTAAAAGTAGTTGGTAAAATTCACTTAGAAAATAATATCTTCTTTCTTTAAAAGTAGTTGGTAAAATTCACCAAGAAAATAATATCTCAAAGGATATGAACAGACAATTTTCAGATGATGAAATTAAAACTATTTCCACTCATATGAAAGAGTGTTCCAAATCACTATTGATCAGAGAAATGCAAATTAAGACAACTCTGAGGTATCATTACACACCTGTCAGATTGGCTAAGATGACAGGAACAAATAACGATGAATGTTGGAGGGGCTGTGGGAAAACTGGGACACTGATGCATTGTTGGTGGAGTTGTGAAAGAATCCAACCATTCTGGAGAGCAATCTGGAATTATGCCCAAAAAGTTATCAAAATGTGCATACCCTTTGACCCAGCCATACTACTACTGGGCTTATACCCCAAGGAACTACTAAAGAAGGGAAAGGGACCTGTATGTGCCAAAATGTTTGTGGCAGCCCTTTTCATAGTGGCTAGAAGCTGGAAGATGAATGGATGTCCATCAATTGGAGAATGGTTGGGTAAACTATGGTATATGAATGTTATGGAATATTATTGTTCTATAAGAAATGACCAACAGGAGAAATAGAGAGGCTTGGAGAGACTTACATCAACTGATGCTGAGTGAAACGAGCAGAACCAGAAGATCATTATACACTTCAACAATGATACTGTATGAGGATGTATGCTGATGGAAGTGGATATCTTCAACATAGAGAAGAGCTAATCCAATTCCAGTTGATTAATGATGGACAGAACCAGCTACATCCAGAAAAGGAACACTGGGAAATGAATGTAAACTGTTATTTTTACTTTCTGAATCCAATTCTTCCTGTGCAACAAAAAATTCGGTTCTACACACATATATTGTATCTAGAATATACTGTAATATATTTAACATATATAAGACTGCTGCCATCTGGGGGAGGGGGTTGGGGGAGGAAGGGAAAAAATCTGAATAGAAGTAAGTGCAAGGGATAATGTTGTAAAAAATTACCCATGCATATGTATTGTCAAAAAATGTTATAATTATAAAATAAAATAAAAATTAAAAAATAAAATAAAATAACTTGGGAAGAAAAAAAAAACTCAGAAGCCAACTGGCACTGAAAGAGTGCTTTTTAAGCACCTCCTAGGTTGCCAGGCATTAGATCAAGGGATGGGGACCCCATGACCTTCAGTCATGTACACCCCTTGTTTAGTATACAGAGAAACAAGA
Source organism: Sminthopsis crassicaudata (assembly GCF_048593235.1). Taxonomy (NCBI): domain Eukaryota; kingdom Metazoa; phylum Chordata; class Mammalia; order Dasyuromorphia; family Dasyuridae; genus Sminthopsis; species Sminthopsis crassicaudata. Next base: position 578,742,959 of record NC_133618.1, on the reverse strand, counting down.
GCTTCTGGTCTTCAGTTAGAGAAGGACTAAATAGCCTGTGGTATATGAATGCTAGGGGAATATTAGCACATGTAAGAAATGATGAATATGGTGAGCCCAGAGAAGCATAAGAAGACATACAAGAGATATATATGTTAACATTCTCACTTTTTGTTGTTGTTCGTTTGCATTTTGTTTTCTTATTCATTTTTTTCCTTTTTGATCTAATCTTTCTTGTGTAGCAAGAAAATTGTACAAATATGTTTACATATATTAGACTTAACATATATTTTAACATATTTAACATGTGTTGGATTACTTGCCAAAGAGGAAGAGGTGAGGGAAGGAGGGGAGGATCTGAAACACAAGGCTGTGCAAGGGTCAATGTTGAAAAATTATCCGTGCAGATGTTTTGAAAATAAAAAGCTTTAATAATTTAAAAAAATAATAATAATATCTTCTTTCACTGTAGAAGTAATTCAGGGTCTTTTTGCAATTTTATCAGCACTTCTCCCTTGTTCCTTCCCTCAGACAACATAAGAGAAAATATTAAATGAAACTAACATTAAGTATTTGCTGCATCTATTTCTTTTCAATGCCAACTTATAAAAAAATAATGTGAATTCGGAGCAGGACCGTCCCTTGTTTTCAAAACTAACATCGTTTGATTATTATTTGAGGGTCTTGTTGGGGAATAAATTTACTTTACCTTTTTCTGTGTGTCTTTGCCAGTTTGGATTCCTTTACAGAAACTGGCAGTTTAGTTTGTATGTTTCCCAGACTTGTCAGCCAGTCTTAATCAGTTCTGAATGTTGATTGTCTCTCTACTTCCATTCCTTCTTTATTGTTGCTGAGTTTTCAAGCATTTACAACTGAGGTTGTTGGTCACCCAGTCTGTGCCCAGTTAGGGTTCGGCATGGTGCCAGAATTTGTTGGGGATTCTCAGGGACCGAGTTCGCTATGCTAACAAATGAGCAATGGTTCTCAAGCAATCCAGTGTAGCTTGCTGATCCAGTATTTTCATCTAGAAGAACTAAATCTTTGAGGATGTTCAAAGAAGGGTGAGTTTATTTTTTCTTTTCCTTCTACTTCATTTATGCAGGAGATAACCCAGGTCATCTGCATTGAATAGCAAGATAATTAGATGTGCTGTCAGAATGTTAATGTAGGAGAAGGCCTAAATGGGAGAAATCTCAGCCTAAAGCTGACATTTCTTAAATAGGCTACAATACATTCTACTATTATCATTTTGGAAGAAAATAGGGAGAATAGAGAAGCAAAAGGGGTATGAGATATAAGCATTGCTCTTCAAAAACTGTGAGCATTTGTTTGTGCTCCCAGAATCCTGCATAATCATTGGAAACATGCAGGGTAAGTTATCTAGTGAATTTAACAGAGGAAAGAAGGATATCAAAAAATTTTAATTCACTGTGGTTATATGACACATTTGTATTAAAGGAAAAAATGTAATGTTTGAATATTGGAGAGCTTAAGAATTTTTTATTCCTTCTGGGCAGATTGAAAATCTTTTAAAAAGGAATTTCAATTTCATGTATTTTGGAATATAAAGCATTTTTGTGGTTTTCTGTTGTTTTTATAACTTTTTTTTTCTCTTATGCTTCCAAGTCTTCTTGAATAATCACTGTTTCTAAAACTCTCAATGAACACCATAAATGAAAATAGAATATAACTTGCTGTCTCCTGTTATTTTTCCATTAATTTTTACCCTTGAGATATATTTTGATTTTTCTCTTCAAACATTATATTGCCTTCATTACGTTGGACAAAAACAATGTCACATTCTTTTCATGACGTAAAAATGTTTATGATTTAATGAGGCTATTTCTTGTAATCTTAGTTTTGTACTTTTATGATGTGTTTAAAAATTAAAATTATTAATTTTCAGATTTAAATTATTAAAATTCAATGCTATTTTTGTCCTGCTTTATGCCATGTTTAAAGCATTATTTTGAGGATTCTTTATTGCTAATATTTTACTATTGATTTTTGTATTTTTTATCGCCATATATAAATCTGTAGGTCATAATCCTTTGTTGCAAAAATTGTTAATCAAAGCTATTGGTTTTATCCACATTGTCTTCTTGGCTTATTTATATGTTTGGCTGAAGTCAAAATTTATGGAAAATACTCAGTTTTTGCCTGATGAAAAGCAAGCTTATCTAATTTTAAAAATATTTATTTTGTGGACTAACAAGGATATACCTTTGGCTATAGTTTTAGAAGTTTTCATAGTGAATCTGTTTCTGATTATGTAGCATTATTTACCCCAAGATTTAAGTCATTATCTTCAGATGCTTAGAAGACATAACTACTTGTTTTTGAAGTGTTAAACATTGTATTGGAAATATCTAAAGAACAACAGAGAGTTAATGTAACTTACATGAGCAAAGCAGTTTTGCTTTCAGGTTCTTAGATTTTTATTTAGTAAGGTACTTCTGCAGTATCTCTGAATTGCAAGAGCCACCCATTTGATATCTTCTGTTTCCTCATTACTTTTTTTTTTTTTTTTTAAGTTAGTGGATCATTTTGTGATAAGATGTTTTTGGTTTGTTTTTTTTTTTTGTTTGTTTGTTTGTTTTTTGGGTCTCTTTTTTCTATACAGCTTTTATATCTGAGATAATTGAGCATTTGTTTGTTGGCATTGCAGTTATTCCTAGAAAACATTCCAACTTTGTGATGTTAAATATCTAAATTTCATAAGATATAACTAGATAGATAATGGCTTGAATTAGTCCTTTTTTGGGAGATATTGAGGAAATAGGGGTATTTCAGCATATAGAATTAGGTAATATGATTTTGAAAAAAATTCTTTCTGAACCATGTCAGAATTAGTCCTTCAGAATTGTTACTTGACATTTCCTAGAGGTGTTCCATATTTTAGATAAGAGATAAAAATAGGTGTACACTATTTACCATAATTAGAATTTCTAGGGGTTTTTTTGTTTTTGTTTTTTATATTAATGATGGATTTTGGAATATTGTTGACTATGGTGTACTGGCAGATTTATGATTTAGATAATAAAATTTTATGCCCTAATTCCTGTCACACAGAATACAGTTTGTTTAGTTTGGTTATGAAGATTGTGCTTCTTTATCCTGGCTTTTGAAAGATTACAGAGAAGGGAAGCAATAATTTAGGAAGGGGACAAGAAGAAAAGCAAGGAATGAAAAAACCTATACATAATAAAAGAAGGTAGGTAGATTTTAGAGAAGGGCACTTATCCCTAGAAGTATGAGTTTTGTCTCTCCTTTCTCTTCTAATTCATCTTTTAGTTTCCCTGTATATATTCCCTGACCATTTTCCTTCCTTCTATTCTCATGTTTAACTTTTTGAAAATTAAGGCTAATAGTATCATTCCAACAGTTATTTCCTTCTTTAATAAATTTCATGTAATTGGATAAAATGTGCCTTAAGTTGGGGATGAGTTGTTATTTAGTTATTGTTGTTACTATATTAAAGGCATTCATATTTATTTTCCTTCCAAATTTCTCTCCAGAGTAGAATATAATATATTTTTGATATTCACAGTTTCTTGACTGCTTAGAATTCATTTTGAATGAGAGGAATTAACAGAACTATTTCATATTTTCTTCTGTGTTAATGATGATATGTTATGGGATATTTTGACTCTTATAGTAGCGACTCTTGCAGCTTCTGAATATGGCTTTTTATTCTCCTGGGGCACTCAGATAAACAAGATGCATTTCTCCTCAGCATGTCCCCTTGAGAAAATTGCAAAAGAAATTTTTAGAAGAATGGTATGCTAGGATATATGTAATCAAAGCCTGAAGACTTATTTACCCTTATGGCATTGGAAGATTTTGAGTTTGACATTCTAGATAAGTTCTTTTTGTTACTTATATGATAGCATTATAAAGAAGCTTTAAAAGTGTGCTTTATTCCTCTTCTTTTAAAAATTATTTCCCTAAAGTACACTGTTCTTGCTTATAACAAATAGATTTGCTTCTTTCACTCTTGAGAAATAAATCTTCAATATATATCTCTAATTTCAATATTCTTTCAAGGCATTTTATGGAAATTATGTTTCTGAATGATAGAACTTTCAAAATATTGAAAAGACTTGTCTTTTCAAATTCACGTTGTTTTTTTTCTATTACCAAACATTTATTTAATAATATAGTCTCAGCATAACTTCTTAGCAGAAATACTTAGTTTTTATTTTATTGTCCTTGAACTCATAATTGCACAATTTCTTTAGCCACTATAAAAGGCCAAGAAGATTTTCTCCTTCTGATACTTTTATTTTCATTTGTTGTTGTAATTACCGCTTTTGGGCTCTTTGCCAGGAAATTGTGACTCCTGAGCCAGGAGGAGGAGTTAAGGGTAAAACTACATCATTGCCAAAAATATTCTATTCCAAATGGATTTATGTAAGGCAACAGTGATATCCAGTGACAAGTTAAATTAGCCACCGAGGTGTTTTCTCCAACTCTCTCAGAAGACTAATATTGAAGGCCCTCATTCAGACCAGAAAGTTCTGAAGTTTGATTAAAACAACAAAATATTCTATGTTATAGGGAAAATTTTAAAGGAATTTTGTAATGTAACTTCTAGAACTAAATGAACTAGAAGACTGCAAGAAGACAACCAGTAACAGATGAGGTAATAGTATTTAATCTTAATACTATTAGGAGTTTGCTTCTTTAGTTTCAAGGCTGATATTTCATGCTGATATTTTAAGGAGAGAATATTTAAAACCCCTGTTTTGTTAACAGATTGTCAGTGATCTCATTATTTCATAATAAATAGATGTTATTTCTTTAGTCTCCTATTTCCTTAAACTGCATAGAGATATCTTACTAAAAATATAACCATCAAATAAGCTGTTCAGTTTTTCATAACTCCGCGTATTATGGTATTACAAAGTTTTACAATGCTTGCACATCTCCTATAGTTTCTACAGTGCCTCTTTTTAAATAATTAATTATTTATCTGTGAATTCCTAAGCCTCTAATGTGGTGCTTTAAACTCATTAGCGAGATAAGAATTTTTACTAGGATAGAAGCTGAATTTTTTATTTTAAGAAACATTTTTCTAAAAGTAGTTATAATTTTCATATTTTATGGGAGTTTTATCCATTAGTAAAGTAGAATAAATGGGCTGGCTTTGATACTAGTTGTCTTTGGTTCTGTGTCTGAGGCCTAAGAAACCTTTGACTTCTCTAAGAAGTTGTATTTCTTTTTTTTTTTTTGTAAAGACATTACAAGGCAACAAATCACTCTTTAGTGTTCTATCACGGCATTATTTACGTTATAGTACAGGATTTACCATACTTAAACATTGCTTAAAACCAAGAAAGTTTTAGTCTTAAAATTGTTATTGTAGATCTGGAGAGAACAGGCTTTTGTCCAAGGTTCCTTCTCTTTTGCCTCCTCCCTTCACCTTGCCTGACACATATATACGCTTTTGATAGTTTTGTAGTCATTATCTTTTTGAGTCTTAGTTTATGGAATAATTTACCTTATTATTATTCACTAGGCTAAACTATTTAAACCTGTTTTCATTAAATATCTTTGTGCTTTCATTTAGGCACACATTTCCTAAATGGTAGTTTGGCATCCCCACTTTGGCAGGTGGGGCTTAAAGAAATAGGAGTGGATCCACATTTTTTCTTTTAGTTTCTTAGATACAAGAACAAAAGTAACTTGATTCTCAAAAGTTCTGTGACTGAAAGCATTCAAGAATGAAAATCAAGATGGGTGTAGGGCACTTGCTTCTAGACAGATCTTTATTTTTAAAAATTGACTTGCTTCTGAACTCCAAGAACCACGCAAAACCTAGCTACCCTAGGATTTAAAAAAGGTATATTGATGCCTTTTTTTTTTCAGGCATTTGTTACTAAATAATTTTTTCTAAGGTCCAAAGCAGAATAAAGTGGAAAAAACTAAATATTACTAGGACAACTTCAGAAGACAGAATAAAAAATATTGTGAAAGATTCAATGAATAAGACAAAGATGAAAATCATGTGAAATATAATAGATGCTTAGCAATATATAATTTTTGTTGCTTTTATCAAACTTCAGAATTCTCTGGTATAAATTCAAGTCCTTCAGTATTAATTTTCTGAGAGAGCTGGAGAAAACTAATTTAACTTATCACTAGATATCACTGTTGCTCCACATAATCTCTTTGGCAATGGTGGTTGCATTAAATGCTTCTCTAAGAAGTTGATATCTGAAAATGTCCTGTTGAATCTACTGATGGCTTCTCTTTACCCTTAGTGCCACCTCAATATGTTTTAGTGAAGTTCCTTCCACTCTCCCCCTTCTCCTGGTTTTGTCTTCTGAGATTAGTTTTCTTATTTCTACCCTCAGAAGGTTGAAGATGTCCTGATAATTATATGACTTCATGACTCTCTTGTGAGACTGTACCACAAGAAAGAATAATCTTCAAACTTTTCTTGGCTTTTATTTCAAGTCTTAATCCCTGAATATTTTAGGAACATCAGCTGTTTGGTATCTGATTAAGGATTTGGTCCAGTTGGTTCCCTAGCCTATGTTTAAGAATCCTCAACTTCAGTCCTGTCATTCACTGTGTTTCATTAGGGTTAGAATCTAATACTTTGTTGTGTAATTATGTCACCTGTGTCATGTATTTGGGGGATTTGTATGATTGTGAATAAATGAATAGTATTGATTATCAGTACAGGCTGGATGGAAGTAAGGGAACTGCTGAGTTTTGTGTTATTGTGAATCTGTAAAAGAAGGATTGGAGCCCTTGACTTTTCTCTGGATAATGAATTTATCTGTTTAAAAACATTTGTAAGGTAGGTCTCCATTGATTAACTCTCTACTTAAAAGTAATTACCTTACTTAGATAAGAGTAGTTATTGAGTGGAAACCATATATAAAGAGGACCTTTATACCTTCTTGAATCGTACTATGTCATTGTGAGATAGACTTGTTCACAACCTAAGGAAGTTATTTTAAGAACTAATTAGAAATCTTGAGTGTGAATTCACAGAGTTGGAGTAAGCCTTATAGAATATATCTGAGGAGCTATGATAGAGGAAGGTCAAGAGCCACTATAAGCATCTGAGAACAAAAGCCTGAGAAAAAGGACAACTCTTTCTTAAACTTCCTCTCCCAGGGCCTGTTAATCCCCAGACACTATAATATAACCTGTTCTTTCATTTCTAGCAAAGTGAATTTTGTGTCTATCTCAAAGTGGCCAGGGGTTAACTGGAAATAGATATAAAAATAAAGTTAAGCAGAGAACCCAACTTTTCATTAATGTTAGAAATTTTCCTAATTATGGGCTTGGAGCTTTTGTGACTCAACTCATAACTTTTAATTTAAAATAAACTTTATCATCCCATAGGCTTAAGAGGAGCTAATTACTATACCCATTCAGAGATTATTAATTTCACTAAATAACAAAAATCTCTTTAGTGTATTTAAAAATAGCCTTTATCCTCTTTCTGTTGTAAAAAAACAAAACAAAACCAAAAAAAACCTAAAAGGCTAAAAGGCCAGACTTTGCTTAGTGTACATTATGTTTTGCAAAGAATGTTCCAAAAGTTCTAGGTATTTTAAAGTTTAATAGTTTAAAGACTACCCTAAGACCTTCAGGATACCTTTCATAAAGTGATTGACTGGGCACTATTATTCTCTAGATATTCTCTAAGCAAGCACAGAACAAGACATATCAATGTATGAGTATAGTTGTCATATGCATAATGCACACACCTGAATTTTAACGCATATACACATGTTAAATATACATATGCATGAATAATGGGTATACATAGATATACACATATTATACTATATTAAATCTCTATCTGTTTATCTAATGTGAATAATATACTTGTGAGTTACAGGTATTGTTTTCCCTGTAATTTTTTAAACCACAGGCATAGGTTAGTTAGTTTTCAGTTACAGTAAATTTATCTATCACAAGCTTTTTTGTCAAAGCAATTGAATGGGATCATTGGCTAATAGGTTTAGAACTAGAAGAAACCTTAGAGATTATCTAGTGCGGTTCTTTTATTTTTAAGGGTGGAAAATGGAGGTCCATTGAATTGCCTAAATTCACACAACTAAACTGGCAGTTGTAGGTTCAATGCTTCTTCCATTGTGCCATGGAGTCTTTTGTTTTAGATATTTATTGTGTTCAGATTACTCTTCTGGTATACTTTGCTGAGACATGCTCTATCTATACTCAGAGGAAAGGGAGATATGGAGCCCATCAGCAGCTGATAGTCTTAGTTGATTAGAAAATCTATTTGATATGCTTGATTTAATGCTTGCCTATAGAGACTGTTGTTGTTGATATTTTGCTTGTGAGAATAGCTAGATCAAAGATTTAGAACTGGAAGAAATGTCTTCTAGCTCAGCCCCCTCCTTTCTGTAGATGAGAATCCTAAAGTTTAGCAAGTGAAGCAGTTTTAAGGTCACAAAACTAAAAGCAGAGCCAGGACCCACAGCCAGGGGTCTTTTTTTTTTTTTTTTTTTTTTTTTTTTTAATTATATTGTGTACCTCCTCATGGGTTATTTTTCCTTGTGGCTTCAAAGCAACTTTCATAAGGTGGGGAACATGGAGCTAGGGAAGGTTTGAGCCTTGTAAGATAAAGAACAGCCATGCCCTTAGGAGGCATGGCATAGATATTAATATGCCTCCCAGAAATTGCTGATTAAACTCTTATCCATTTATTTTTGTGTAATATTCATTATATGAACAAAATCTGGATGTTTTAAGTGTAGAATCTTTACTTGTGTGCCCTTAAATAAAATAATTTGTAGAAACAGCTCCCTAACATTTTAGATATTTTCATTTAATTTAATTTAAAAATTTTAATAGAGAATTTAATTAATAATAATAAACTTGATTAATTTAATCACTTTTTACTTCTTCTTGTAGGGTGTTTGTGAACCGGAGTTTAGCTATGGAAAAGATAAAGTGTTTTGGTTTTGATATGGATTACACACTTGCTGGTGAGTACTATTCTATATTTGTTTAGCAATTGATACTTTGAAAACAGTTAGCATAGTACTATGCTAATGCCAGGTAGTTTAATAAATTCTTAATTATTTTATATACCCATGTGACTGACAAATGATTTGTCACCATGTTAAAAGATTCCCGGTTTACATTCTTTCTTCAGCAGAAACTTTTGAACTATAATTTTTACTACAAAAGACTGAGATTTAGTCCATGAGAGAAGATAGAAAGATAATAACTAGTTTCTTTTTAACCTAGTGTTTGTGGTACTTTTAATACTGTGTGTGCTTAAAGATATAGATAAATCTAGATTTTCTGCTTTTCTCTATGAAGCTGTCTTTCAGGGATGGACATTTTTCATTCTTACTGTGTAAATAAAGATGAACTTTGCAGTAAAGAAAAATAGTTTCAGAGCTCGTTAAGTTTTTAAAAAAAGTTTGCAACTTAATAAAAATTTTTATCTGATAATTGAAAATAGTACAGATTAATCTGACTTTTTCTATGGTTGACATACATGGAAACCCCTTACCTTTGAAGTGTCTTCCCTGAGAAATTTTTCTCTGGTTAACCAAAAGCTTTAAATATAATTGGGTTCAAAGTTCAATCAATAAGCGTGAATAAACAACACACCTTTATAGCACTTGCAGGTTTGTCAGGCATTTCCTAGTCTAGATATCTTTTTGTTTGATGTGGCAGAGTAAATAGAAAGACCTGGGTTCAAGTCTTACCTTAGTTGCAGGCTGGTGAGTCATTTAACTCTCAGTTGCCCTAGCATACTTTGTAAGTTGCAAAGCAGGTACAATTATGATTGTTAGAGGAAGTTCCTCAGTGGGAGTTTCCTGTACTGGTCAAATTATAGTCTTGATTCAAAAAAAATTATTGTTCCCATTTTACATATGAAGAAAGCAAAGCTTAGGGATGAGAATCAAGAATGATAATGTATTCTGTGCAGATTGAAACATGTTATTTTAACTTTTTTGTTTTTTTCTTTTGATTTTTTTCTTTCATAACATGAATAATTTGGAAATATATTTTATGTGATTGCACATATCTAACCTATGTTGAATGTATTGAAAGATGGGAAGGGAGGGAGAAAAATTTAAAACTCAAAAATCTTTTTAAATGAATGTTTAAAAATTGTCATTACATGTAATTGGAAAAAAATACAATTTTTTAAAGGATGATATGTATTTTGAAGATCTTATTTTCAGAAAGAAAGATGAAGAACAGGGAGATTTTTGATCCATTTACTATGTATTATGTTTTTCTTTTACTCTGTCTAGTTAATTGACATCTAATTCAGGTTGGTTTCTCTTCTGTAAGAGAAAATAAAAATGCTTAAAAAAACACTTCTCTGTTCTAATAGAGAGAATAAAATATACCTTAAGTACACACAGACACACAGTTTCACTGTTTTAAAAAAATGAAGAAAAAGGATCTAAAGAGGGAGAGGGGAATCCTAAATTGTGTTGAAAAAAATTAGGGCAGCTCGGTAGCACAGTGGATAGAGTACCATCCCTGAAGTCAGTAGGATCTGAGTTCAAATCTTGCCTCAGACACTTACCGCTTCTTAGCTGTGTGACCCTGGGCAAGTTACTTAACACTAATATTGCCTCAACAACAACAAAAAAAAAAAAAAAGAAAAGAAAAGAAAAAGAAAGAAGAAATAGAGTAGGCACATGTGGAAAAATATAATCCATAAAAGAATTGGAAAAGGAAGAACCTACTAAATGTTTGGAATGATATAATAGGATACTAGGGTAGTCTGGACTTTTTGAGGAGGAAGTAAGTACTTGTCTTTTAAGGAGTGTGATTGTGGATCTACAGGTGCTGTTGTGCAAGAGATTATCTAGAAGAGGAAGATTAATAGAAGTGCTTGGTGACCCTGTTGAGGGTTAGTAAGACATATTTGTCTACCTGATAACAAGAGAGTTCTGATATTTATCCAGGATGGTAGAATGTAGAAAGGAGCCTCAAGATTTATCAAACCTGATAATCCTTACCTATTTCTGATAATTTATATGATTATAAATCTTCCTTTTAGAAGAAATATATTATTGCTAAGGATTAGGAAGTTGAAGACAAGAAATTAGAAATCTTAGAAACAGAGCTGGTGTTTTCATCACTTCTAATGATGAAATACAAAAGATTCATTAGGGAAAATTCAGATTTGATATTAAAGAGCTAGTAGTTGTTATTGTTGTTGTTTTTAATGGTATTTGAGAAAGAGATTTAAATCTCTGGACCACATCTGAAAATATAAGAATAACTATCCTGGCCAGGGGTGAAGTATATCTAAGAAGACTGGTAGGACTATATTTTCATCTCTCTTGTACATTTAATCAAAAGGACTTTAAACTGAAAAAAATAACAAAAATGTAAAAACTGCTTTCTTGCATTCATCATGTTAGATAACATTGAATGTAGCTATAATTTAGAAAGAAGCATGTCAATAGAAATGACCAGAAATTCATAAGAAACTAAAGACTAATCTTATTACTTAAGATGTCTATTCACAGATGCAATAAATAGGGATAACAAGCAAGCTCTCTAGTGCTTAATAAAAAGAAGCAAATTTGAACTAATAGATATCACCAAGACCTGGTGGGCTAGTATTCCTGATTGGCATATGGCCAGCCATAAGTGTACCTTATTTTAAAGGCACCAGATGCATAAAGATTATAGGGATTATGTATAGCATTATTTATCAAGATATTTTCTCATATGAGAAAATCCAGGATTGAGAGAGAGTTAGAGAAGAGTTAAGAAGAGTTGGAGAACATTGGAGTAAAGTTCTGTAGGAATGAAAAGGAAAATGACGTTTTCATTGAGATATTCTGGACAATCAGGACAGAAAAAAGAAATAAATCGCAAGTCTGGCACAGAGACATGTTATAATCATGAAGGGGAGAGCGTTGCTTCAGTTATCTTGGCATCTGCTAAAAGCAGAGCAGCTATTATTTCTGGGTTTGCTCTACTGATAATTTAGTCACTTGAAAGGTTGAGCAACATGGGGCACACTTCTGTCTTGGACCCACAAAAAGAAGGAATTATTATAGTAGAAATGCTGGAGACCTAAATGGGGAGTGATTGACTAGTCCATTTTAGAATTCATGATAGAAAAGGAAGAGGTAGCAAACCCCAACATGGATCCTGCATATGGGGAAAGCAACTTTTAAAGGCGATTTTTGAGTGTTAGGATTTTAGAGTGCCTTGTGCCAAATAATAACTCTTCAAGTTATAGTTATATTCTAGTTATGTGATGAATATCTGAGGCACATGCCTTTACTGCTTATTCACAGCCTTCACAGAAAATTGCACCCCTACTCTCTGCTATGACGGGACTTCCCATATTGAAGTCACACGGGTTTTTGAAGGGATTGAAAGGAAGGAAATAATGCCTGGCACATAGCTGACACTTAGTAAATACTTGTTGAATTGAATCTAATTTTCTTTTACTTTATTGTTCAATTCTGTTATGAATAAATGTTTTTGTTACAGTACTAGTGGAAGTGTTTATTGACTAGATGATGAGTCAACTGGTATATGTTAGAAATTATTTCATTTTACCAGAGCTTTTAAATATTGAGGAGCAGGAGGATGAGGAGAGAGAAATAATCCAAATTAATTATTTTTAAAGCATTTTGTTTCATTTTGTGGGGTAATTGGGGTTAAGTGATTTGCTCAGGGTCACGCAGCTAGGAAGTGTTTAGTGTCTGGAGCCAGATTTGAGGTCCAGTCCTCCTGACTTCAGGGCCAGCACTCTATCCACTGCATTATCTAACTGCTCCTAAAACATTGTAATTAAAAATGTCGAGGTCCAAATTCCATTCTTCCTGCCCTCCCAAGATGGTAAGCAGTGAGATATAGGTTATTAATGTGCAATTATGTAAAACATTGCCATACTAATCATTTTGTATAAGAAGACTCCAATAAAAGAAAAAAATTGAAAAATAGCATACTTCGGTCTATATTCAAACTATATTGGCTCTTTTTCTGAAGGTGCTTAATTTAGTTTGCCTTCATTATTAGTCCCTTGGGACTGATTGTCTTGGATCATTGTATTGCTAAGAATAGCCATATCATTCACAGTTCTTCTTTAAACAATATTACTGTTCCTATGTACAATGTTCTCTGGGTACTATTCACTTCACTATTCATCAGTTTATGTAAGTCTTTCCACTTTTTCAGAAATCATCCTATTTTTGTCATTTCTTATAGAATAGTAACATTCATATATCACATCTTGTTTAGCTGTTTCATAATTGATAAGCATACCTTTGATTTCTAATTCTTATCCATCACAAAAAAGAACTTCTATCAATATTTTTGTACAAATAAGGCCTTTACCCTTTTTTGGGGATGTCTCAGGGATATAGACCTAGCCAGTGGTATTGCTGAATCAAAGAGTATGCACAATTTTAAAGATGTTTGGGCATAGTTCCAAATTGCTCTCCAGAATAGTTGGATCTATTCACAGCTCTATGAGCAGTACAGTAGTGTCCCAGTTTTTCCACATCCCCTCCAATGTCCATCATTTTCCTTTTTTTATCATATTAGCCAATCTGATGGGTGTGAGGTAGTGCCTCAGGACTGTTTTAATTTGCATCTCTCTAATCAGAGCATTTTTTCATACAACTATAAATAGCTTTGATTTCTTCATCTGAAAATTACCTGATCATATCCTTTGACCATTTCTCAATTGGTGAATGATTTGCCTTTTTCTAAATTTGACTCAGCTTTCAATATATATGAGAAATGAGGCCTTATCAGAGATACTAGTTGCAAAATTGTTTCCTTGTTTTTTGCTTTTCTTATAGTTTTGATTGTATTGGTTTTTATTTGTGTAAAAACTTTTAAATTTTATATAATCAAAATGATTTAGTTTATATTTTGTAATTTTGTCTCTATTTTCTTGGGTCCTAAATTCTTCCCTTCTTCATAAACCTGACAAACTATTCCATACTTTCTTAGTTTATGGTATCACTCTTTATGTATAAATCATGTACCCATTTTGATTTTATCTTGGTATATGGTATGACATGTTGGTCTATTCCTAGTTTCTGCCATACTTTTGTCCAGTTTTCCCAACAGTTTTTTCAGAGAATGAGTTTTTGTTCCAGAAGCTTGGATATTTGGTTTTATCATGTACTAGATTACTCTGGTTATTTAGGGAATATTAGTCATTGATAAAATACTAATTTTAGCCAAACTGTTCCTACAGTATAATCTCCAACTTGTAAGAAGATATAAATATATCTAGGGAGTCATTTATAATATTCAAGTAATAGCAAATTTCTGGAATCAGGAGAAGGAAAAGTATAGGATATGAAAGGTCATAGCTACCAAATAAGTTGAGACCAGAGATGCCTTGGTCATTGAAGGCAAATTCTGGCAATGCTAAAAACAAGAGGAATTTGTCAGAGTATTTGGTAGAGGAACAGTATCTTATATTCTTTTGTTCAGTTTGAATGCTACTAAATTATGGTACTTAGTCTGTGGTTAAATATGTTATTTAAATAATAAAAATTTATTGATGTTAGAATTTCTTATGTTTCAGTAATTCAGCTTGCAAAAAAAAAATTAGTTTGACTTATATGTACCACACATGCTCTTCTTTTTAAAAAAACAATTTGTCCTTTATGGCCTTGATGTTTTCCTGGTTTTTATAATATCTGAAATTATAGTATTTAGTTATTTATATTTACAAGCATATATGTACAGACAAAACCATATGTGGTTTGTACACATAGATGTATTCATGTTTGTCACTTTGAGGCAATATCCTTTATTGAATATAAATTGAGAGAAGTATAACTCTAGCTTAAGCTTTGGATTTAATTATGCTCCTTTCTCTCTGACCTGGAAGAAAAAGAATGCTTTTATGTATTTAATCTAATCTTTGTTTTCTGTGCCTAACATTCTTTGAATTATTATTAATGGACCTAACTCTTTTAGTTCTTCTGGCTTATCTAGGAAAAAGAAACGGGGAATACAACCAGACTTCATAGCTTCATCAAAGAGTCGTGCCAGACTAAGTTTATTTCCTTTTTTGATTGGTTAACCAAACTGATACGTTAGAGGAATGATGTGGATAGAGGATAAACTATCTTTTAGCAACAGATTCAATTAAGTGTTTCATATTATGCTTAGGGAAAAGTTGGAGAGATGTGGCTTAATCACAGCACCATAGTTAGGTTCTGAACCAAATGGTTGGACTTGGAGCAGTTGTTAATGATTCATTTTTACCTTGGCACTGAGAGTTGTGGTACTGTTCAGTGGTGTCCAGTTCTTCATGGTACTATTTGTGGTTTTCTTGACAAAGATACTTAATTGGTTTGCCATTTCCTTCTCCAGCTTATCTCACAGATGAGGAAACTGAGGCAAACAGGGTTAGTAACTTGTCCAGGGACACAGCTGGTAAATATCTGAGGCCCCATTTAAACTTGGGTCTTCCGGACTCCAGGCCTGAACATTCTATCCGCTAAGCCAGCTAGCTGCTGGAGATCTTTGACCTGGACTTTTTTTTGTTTTGTTTTGTTTAAACATTTTAGTAGTTACTTGAATAAAGATATAGATGACATGCCACATTTACGGATGACTTCAAGTCAGGAGGATTAGATAACACAGAAGAATGACAGAATCCAAGAAGATCTTGACAAGCTAGAACAGCATTGGTCTGAGTTTCAGAAGATAACATTTAGTAGGAATATGTTTAAAGTCTTAAACATATGTTTGTTGTTTTTTGAAATTTAATTAATTTTTTTAAGTCCTCAACATTCACTTTTATAAGATTTTGAGTTCCAAATTTTTTTCTTCCTCTTTTTCTCCCCACTCCATTCCCCAAAATGGTAAGCAATCTGATAGAGGTTATACATGTACAGTAATATTAAATCTATTTCCATATTAGTCGGATTATTAGAGAGACTTAGAACAAAAGGAAAAAACCATAAGAAAGAAAACAAAACTGAAAATAGTATGCTTCTGCCTACGTTTAGATTCCATAGTTCTTTCTCTGGATGTGGATAGCATTTTCCATTATAAGTCTTTTGGAATTCTTAGATCATTTTATGATTAAGAGAGCCAAGTCTGTTAAATTTGAAAATTGCTGGGTGTGGCTGTTAGTATATACAGTGTTCTCTTGGTTCTACTCACTTTAGTATCAGTTCGTATAAGTCTTTCCAGTTTTTTTCTGAAATCTGATTGTTCATCATTTCTTGTAACAATAGTATTCTATTACGTTCATATACCACAATTTATTCAATCATTCCCTAGTTTCTAAACATCCCCTCAATTTCCAATTCTTTGTCACCACAAAAATAGCTGCTATAAAAATTTTATACATATTTGTCTTTTTCCCTTTTTAAAATATCTTTGGGATCATACTTAGTAATGGTATTGCTAGATCAAATAGTATTATGTACTTTTATAAACATGTTTTTGGTTTTTTTTTAACACCTTCAAGCATAAGATTATAAAGGCATAGTTTTCAGACAGTTTTCCTGGGTATTTTAATACCAAAAACTCAATGTGATATAGCAGCCAAAATAGGTTAATTCAGCTTTAAGTTTCATTAAGAAAAACCACAGTTTCCAGGCTATAAAGAAGTGATGAGCTTGATGTAGTTGCCCAGGCCATTCAGCATCTAGAATGTTGTATTCAGTTCTGGCCTTCACAGTTTAGAAAGAACATTGATAAACATTGGGGGTGGGCAACCAGGATGGTGAAAGACCTTGAGTCCATATCATGTGAAGATGAGTTGAAAAAAATTGGGAGATTATTAGCCAATACTTAATCCAGTGCCTGCCACATAATAGGTATTGAATACATTCTTGTTAAATGAATAAATGAATGAATTAGGAGATTGAAGAGGCTTGAGTAAGTTTGAAGAGTTTGGCATGTTCAAAAGGCATTATTATAGTGGTTCTGCTTGTTTGGTCCTAGAGACAGAACCATAAGTAGAGGGGAAGAAGTGGCCAAGGGCAGATTTAGCTTTAAAGTTGGGAAAGATGTCTTCTCATAAGCACTATCCAACAGTTAAACTGATTGCTTTATTAGATAATTGGAATATTACTATGACTTGTTGTGCATGTGTAATGAATAGAATGCTAATATTATACTAGGTGACTGTTAAATGTTATTAAGTGATTTTGTTATAATTGTTGATAAAGCAATGATAGTTGATATTGCTTTTTTAAATTAACATAGCTTGATTTCCAGAGTAAATTATAAGGTAAAGATATATATTTTTAGAGATTAATAATTAATCATTTAAAATTTTTAACTCTCCTATAAATGAGGAAGGGAATTATTGAAGACTGAACACATCTGAACTTCTGTTATTAAAATTTATTTCAAAATAATTTGGCTATTAGACAATTATTTTGATATGATTAGGAAAGTTTTCATTTTTTTTAATTTGGGAAAGGAGAAATTATTGTGCTTACTTATATTAAGAAATTTTCCATATTTCTTCTGTAATTTTGATAAATACTACTTCTTTCTGAACAAACATTTTGTGATGTCTAGTAATATTGCTGAACAGTCTGATAGACATTAAAGTACCTATTGTATGTAACACACTATGCTTATAGACAAAATGAAATAGCCCTTTCCTGCCCTTAGGGAGCCTCCATTTTATTAGTGGAGAATGAAGGGTCTAACAGCATATAAATGATTTTCTTGTTATATATAACTTGCTGCCTTACTTAAGAAGTAGGACACATTTCAAATTATATATAATACATATATATATTAGAAAATTTTTGGCAGTAGGGGGAAGGCGGAGGAAGCTAGATGTAGAAATCTCTAAGTTTCTTCAAGTTTGCCATAATTATTTCCCCTTGTGATGCAGTATTATTGCATTCATATCTCTTTGTTTCTTCAGCCCTTCACCAGTTGATGGGTACTTAGTTTTTCCCATGTTTTTGCCATTAAAAAATACGGCTACGAATATTTTGGTATATTATGTGATGGAACTTTCCTATTGTTGCCTTTCTTAGGGTTAATTAATTACCAGTAATGGGATCCCTGGGTGAAAGGGTATGGATAGCTACCACTTTTGCTGCTTAGTTTTATAAAGTTGTGATCAAAAATCCGTTATTAAAGTTTCAAATGGAAAAATGTCTTCTGATTAAATGAGTAACAGTCAAAGTTCTTGTATCACCAACATATCAACACAAATCATCATCTGACAAACTGCTAATCTGTAAAACGTGGTTTCTTAAGAAGGAGGATGTTAGCCAACAGCTGTTGAGAAAGTGAGAACTAGTCTCCATATAAGAAGTATTGGCACCATAATGTTGTTTTTTCTCTTTTGAAGGAATTCTATATCATTAGACCCAATCTTTCATTAGACCCAATCTTAATGGCACCTCTAATCTTTACTGTCTTTTTTTTTGCTACTTATGTAAGGAGAATGAAGAAATACTATCCTGAACTTTGCATCAAATGGAGCATATTAAAAATATGGAGAAAAATACAAGTTTGTTTCAGTTGAAATAAATATTTAGAGCTTGATGACCTTGATATATATAAAGTTGCTTGAAGTGAAAAAAATATTCTAAGGTTGGAATATAACATTTTCAAAAATCTTACTTCCATTTTAAAATATTTACAACTCTAGTAAAGAGAGTGTAGAAGAGAATACACTGTATGATCTGTGCAGCACTTCTAAAGCATGCTATTTTCATTTCCATACACTCTTTTATAGATGTGGAGCATTAAATTGCTTTATTTATAACAGAGTTTTTGGTAAAATTAACATGCTATTTTTTTTCAAGAAGTATATAAACCTATATTTAGCTCTTTTTGTGAATCTTAAGATAATCAAGGGCAGAAGAATTAAGATTCCAGTTTTCTTTGAAATTTAAATCATTTTTAGATTTTCTCATTCTTTTCTATTCTGACCTTTTTGAGCATATAGCAAACAAGCAGTTTCCAATAGAAATATATTTTCTCTATAGGAATAAATAGGTGCTTTTGATGGTGTTTACACCAAGTCCTCTTCTTGAATTTTTTTTTTAAGGTGAGAACTACATATAAGGAAACAGTGATTCCTTTCCTTTTCTATGTTATAGAAATAGCAGTAATCTCTGAAACACAGAAAACATTTTCCTCTTTGATATTATGCTGTGAAGTTTGTTTTTCCTATGTACAAAAAATTATTGCTTGATTTTGATAGAATTTTTGAATTTTGAAATTAGTTGAATTTAGACCTTAGAAATTATCTTTCCTTTCTTCCTTTATATTTTATATTTTATTGATGTTCTTTTCTTAATTTTTTAATATTACCGTCATTTTCCAATGACAAATATAATCCTGAGAGAATTCTTTTTTGTAATAATTAAGAAGAGTCAAGCAAAACAAATCACAACGCCCTTGTTTGCATAGAGAGAACCCATTCCTCACCTTTCTGCATAGAGATGGTAGGCATGCTTCACCAACAGCATGCTCTACCAACAGCATGCTCGAATCATGATTCAGCAGAGTCCTTGTGGTTATCATGTAAATTGTCCTAGATCTTCTCACTTTGTTCTGCCTTAATTCATACAGGTCTTGTTAAGTTTCTCCAAATTCTTCATACTTATAATTTTTAGTAGTGGTATAATATTTTATTACATGAATGTTCCACAGTTTCTTTAGTTATTTCCCTATTGAGGGAGGGGCACCAGCTTTCCATTCTAGTCTATTCAGTTATAGGGTGTGTGTATGTGTGTGTACGCATGAGCGCTTGCAATTTTTCCTTTTGTCTTTGAAATTTCTGTATTACTTTATTCAAAGGTCAAGCTAATTCTTTTTTAATGTGAGGATAATGAGCATGGTCTACTCTTTTTAAATTGCCTTGTAACATTTTTTTCTTTTAAAAATGTGTTTGCTTATATCTTTTCTCTTCTCTACCCATAGAACTATATCAAAGAATAAAAAAGAAAGACACAAATGCAATTCAGTACAATGTACGAAAGCATCAACTCAAGCTAGTAGTATATGCAACACATTATACTTAGTTTTCTATTTTTTTCAAAATTGGGAAGAAGAAAATGTGTTATATAAAGCATTTAGCATCAACTAAAAGTTGAGTAGCACTATATGAATAACTTTTCCTCTTATTATTAATTATTACATCAAAATATAATTTTAAAAAGTTTTTCAAGTCCTTGGAAAATATGCCAAAAATGCAATATTTTTCTTTTGGGACAAAAGGAATAAAATATAAAATAGAATTTTTCTTTTTTCTTTTTCTTTTTCTTTTCTTTTAAACTTATATCTACTGATGGTTCAACAGTAGTTTGTATAAATATACCTAAGAAACTAGATGAGATCTGTGTTGGGGGAATAGAAAAAGGAGGTAGCTAATAAACAAGTATTATTATTATTATTATTATTATTTAGAAAGCTATGATTGGCAACAAGTCTCAGGGTTCTTTTGCTGGAATCATTACTAATCTGGCACTTGTTCATTAGTTTCTCATGCCTGGTACACACTCTGACCATGTTTTATTAGACTTGGAATTGACTCAACAAACTTGACATTTAAATGAACATTTTTTGCATGGTGTGCTTACTTAGACAGAAAACTTGGGCACTTAGACCAGTTAGCTGTCAGCATCTTAAATCCTCACTAGATTCATTGGCATTAAAGGCACTTGAATAAGTCAATACTGAGGGTGGTTGTTTGTAACAAGTCACGAAACTTTTTATTATCTATAGGAAACTAATAAATATCAGTGTAAATTTGTCTTTTCCATGTCCCTTTTTTCTCTATAAATATTTTGCTGATACTTTTCTTTTCTTTTTTTTTTTTTTTACATGTGCTTATTGTTACTATTTTGTTTTCCCTTCCCCAGACCATCCCTAACAAGTAAAGTCAAGCAAAACAAGTCATCTCCTCAGTCCCTTTGAGAATATTCTCTTAACTCTGTGCCCACTGGTGCCCCTCTACACTAAGAGGCAGGGATGTTTGCCATCAGGGATTCCGAAATCTTTTTTAGTCACAGAAATGAAAATGTTCTACAAGATTAGTTTCCCATTTTGTGTTGCCTGCCTATCCTAGGTTTCTTGATGGCATGATAATATTCTACCAAGAGTCTCCTGGACCAGAGAATCTACTCCCCTTACAATTCTCATTTCTTGCAAAGAGCACAAATACAAATAATTTTTGTTTGTGTGGAGCCTTCTTCCTGTCTGGTGTCCTTGGGATACATGCTTCATAATTGTTAGGTAAACAATTATTGCATTTTTGAGAAAGAATGTTGTTACCATGTTCAAATATCTGAAGGATTGTGGAAGAGGGATTGGACTATCTGCTTGAATCCAAAAAACATTAATGACTGGAAGTTGTAGGGAAATAGATTTCAACTCAACAAAAGTAAGAACTTCATATACATATTACTTAAAATTTTTTTTATTAAAACCAATAGTGAATATCAGGCCAACCAATAACTTTGCTTAATAACTCCTATGCATAAAGCATCATGAATTTTCCTTCATTTCCCCCATAAATCTCTATCAGATTCTTTGCCCATTCATTCTTACTCAGTTTTCCCTTTATCTGCTATAGCTTGTATGTATCCTATCTTTTGAGATCTGCCTTTTAAATTTTGCATTTCATAATGGTCTTTCCTAATTACTTTGTATTCCTCATTTATGTTAGTGTTAATGTTTTTACATTGTTCCTTTAGACTAATGAATCACAATTTAAATATTTAATCATTCCCGTGTTTTAGGAAATTTAGGTTGCTTCAAATCTTTTCCTATTACATATAGTGCTGCTAAGTAAATTTTTGGAGAAAATTTTAAAAAATTATCTCTAATTCAGATGTACATTCTTTATAAGCTAGCATATTTCCAACAATGGAATTATTAGGTCAAAGATTATGATAAGTTTTCTGATGTACTGTTAATTTCCGTACTTTTCTTTTCCTTTTTAAAATTAAATTAAATTTTGAGGGGTTACGTTTTTAAGTTCTGAACTGTTTCCTTCCCTCTCTTCTCATTCTGTACTTATAGAAGGCTACTATTTGACACAGACACACAGACACACACACACACACACACACACACACACATAGAAATATGTGTGTATATATAAAGATATGCATATATGTATTTATATATATATTTCATATTATATATATTGCTATGCATATATTACTGTGCATATGTCTATTTATTGGTTCTTTCTAGGGAGATGAATAGAGCATTTTTCTTCAATCTGTCTTTTGTAATTGATTTGAGTGTTTATACTATGCAAAATAACTTAGTCACTCATAATCATTCGTTGAATAATATAACTAACTGTATATAGCATTTTCTTGGTTCTAAGCTCATTTCACTTCATTATTTCATGCAAGTCTTTCTATATTTTTCTAAAATCAACCCGCTTTTCCTTTCTTACAGAAAAGTAGTATTCTGTCACAGCCCTATACCACAACTTGTTTAGCCATTCCCTTGATATTGATATGTATCCCTTCAGTGTCTAGTTTTTTGTTACCACAAAGAAAGCTACCATCAATATTTTAGAACATAATCCTTATTAATTTCCAGAAGGAACTCTGACAATTAAGAATTGTCCCAAAGTGGAATGGGCTACTTGGGAAGTTAGTGAGTTCCTTGTCATTGGAGTTTTTTAGAAAGAGACTAATTATGGGTCACAGCTAGGAGTTGTCCAGTTCCAGAAGGAATAATGAAAAGGGATATGCTTTAGTCTGGGCCTGATTTCCATCAGCAGCCTTGCAGTCTTTTTGGGTATGAGATTTTCTTTTAATGTAAAAAAGTCTGATGGCCTCATGGTAAGTTGTAATACAATAGCTGTTGTTCAGAAGATACATGCCTGAATATGGGCCTTTTGCAAATGACTTCTGAAAGCCTCTCCAAATTCTAAGATACTTCATATAGAAAGGATGACTTATTTGGCATGCGGAGCTAATTTCCCAGGACAGCTGTGAGGTCAGTTCGAGGTCCAATCTATCTGATGTTTTCAATCTGACAGGAAGTCTCCTAAAGGTAAGCAGAGTATACAATCACCTCAACAGTCAATGGGGGTCAGCACCTTCCAAGAAGACTGTGAGAATCCTTGAGGCAGTGTGGCCACTATTTATTTCTCTTGCTGCCTGGGAAATGTAAAAATTGCAGTTTACTTCTTAGGTCGCTAAAGTATATTATCCTCTTCTTTATTTTTGAGTTTTGTATATGAGGCATGAGTTGCTATGCCTCCAGCAAAAGGTAAAGAATATCACATGAGATGTGAAAATATTCAGCTTTTCAAGGAATTTTTCAGATTGCTATTTGTAAATTCATAAAAATTTATATAACTAATTTTAAGGGGGAAACAGATGAATATTATATGAAAAATTCTTGTTATCTTATTTTGTTACCATGCTTCCCATCAAAAGGGTTTTATTTTGTCATTCAAAAATGGAATAAGATAGATAAGTTGGCTTGTTTAAACAAACTTGGATAAGCTGTTAGATTAAAAATCAACCAAAAATAACTTAGGGCACAGCATCCAAGAGAAAGTTAGGGTTTGTGAAAGGATTATGTTATATTTGGTGCTAGATTTTAGGCTTTTTGTTTTTAAGTACATCTGTAAAGGGAGCTATCATTTATAGTTCTGAAAAATGACTTCACAAAGCTGATAAGGTGATAATTAAGTAGCATGACTGTTAGTAATGAAGTTATAAGGAAAATCCCAAATCTGTCAGAATTTATACATCTAAATAAATACATCCCTCTAAAAAGGGAGATTCAAAACTATTTCATTCAGTGATAGCATCATGAGAATAAATATAAAACTGCCCAAGGTGACTCTCTTAACTTTGACACATACTGTTGAACTGTATGCAAGTCATTCTGCAGTTTCCTCCTATGTAATAATGGCAATAGTACTTAAATTTCCTACTTTCAGGGTCAGCTTGGGGTAAGTTTTTGTTTTTTTTTTTTAATAAAAGCATTTTGCAAGTATGAATTTCTGTTTTGAAACAACATTCTGGTGTGTTGGTTTAAAAAATCAAGTATCTAATTAATCAAATCAATAAGCTTTATTAAATGTCTTCAACGTACCAAGCACTGTGAGCTTTGTTATTTTGAAATTTATTTCTTAATTTTTTAGTTTTCAAGTAGTTTGCTTTTTAGAGTGAGAATTCATATTTTGAAATGCATTCAGTGGTGTTTTAAATAACTAGACTTCCAATTTTACTAGACTATATTTCTTTAATTGTATTATATTAATGTGATTGTTTTATTGTTGTTTAGCCATTTTTCAGTTAGTTGCATTCGACTCTTTGCGACCCCATTTGGGGTTTTCTTGGCACAGATACTGGAATAATTTGCCATTTTTTTCTCTAACTTATTTTACACATGAGGAAACTGAGGCAAACTAGATTAATTAAGTCAACTGCCCAGGATCACACAGCTAGGAAGTGTCTGAGACTAGAAGTGAACAAAGCTTTTCCCGTCTCCAGATCCAATAGACTAGCTTTTGTGCTACTGAGATGCCCAGTGATGGTTTTACCTACTTTGACGTTGTCTTTTGCCATGTTTTTATCTACCATGTTTTTGGTTCATATTTTAATATCCTTGACTCAACATGTCACACTCTATAGTTCTCCCCAAAACTTTATAAACAATGCCTGATAAGAACTGGCTCTTTATTCAAGACTTTAAAATTGGAAGTATTTGAAATATTCTATAAGAACACTTAATTTGCAATTTAGTCATACAAGTTATTGCTAATCAAATACTCTTCTACTCTGTTGCATTTGTCTCCAAATGTGTGGAAAGTGTTTAAGCAGTAGCTTGGGAATAATTTGAAATCATCTATGAAGTAAGTATATGTTCTTCAATACATTGTTTTGTTGTTTTAAAAAATAGAGACATGTTGAAAAAGCCAGATAAAAGCTGCCTTATATAGTTCCCCACTTTAAAGCACAGTATTTTTACATAGCAGAATTTATAAGGGAAAATGGTTATAGAGGTACTGAAAGGCAAAATGCAAATGAAGTTTGATCAATTTTTTAAAAGGGAAAACATTAGAAGCTCAGTATTTTATTTTCATCCTATGGTTAATTGATGGTCCTATAAACAAAGAAAGAAAACCCTGTTTCTTGGTTGTAATGGAAATTTTTTTCTACTCATACTCTCCCTTATTTATTTGAGAAGGGTAACCCTAACGTCCCTTTGTCTAGTACCTTTTTCTTAATCATTTGACATTAAAATTATTTGGAAATAATGAATTATCTTTATAAAATTATTTTTCTTTAGCATCTCTAGTTTCTTTTTTCATTGGATTGTGGGTTTTTTAGATTTAGAGTTGAAGGGACCTTAAATAATTTTCTAGTTCAATGCCTTATTTTTACAGATGAAAAAATTTAGTCCCAGATAAGTTTAATAACTTCCCCAAGATCATCCATGTAATCGGGTGACAAAGCTGGGATGCAAACCTCATATCTGTGACCTATAAACCCAGGACATTTTTTCCCCATTTTTCACATTTTCAGCCAGTGGCAAACTACTTTTGTTCTTGTTATCAAATAAAATGGTTTTCTAACATTTACTTAAAAGGATAAATAAAATATTTCATGGAATGGGGGCCATTTTAAAAGAAGATGGTACTTTAGTACTCATACTGAAAATTTAGTTATTTGTTATATGGAATACTAAGTATTGAGAAACAATTTGTTTCAAAAATTTTTAATTCTCTGTATTCTATTTGGCATCTTTCAATAGCTTTTACTTTTTCAGTTTTGTATCAGTATATAGCCTACTTTTTTCAGGGTATTTCAAAATTAGGAAAAAATGTTTAAAAAACCTGGCTTTCCCTTTTATTCAGTGCCTGTGCTTGTCATGACATCAAAATTAAATCTATTCTATTGATTTTCCTTGTATACCTTGAAAATTTTCCAAGTACATTTTTTAATGAAAATGATTTTTAATACTATACCTTTACTTCATTCTTTTTCTTTTATATGCTAATAGAGTTTCTTTTTAGTATTTATTTTGGGGATCACGGTCATTGATGAGATTGAGTAATTATAATAGAGTCAAACTGTTAAGCAAAAAAGATTTAGGTAAAGCCTTGGAGAGCAAACTTAATAAGTCAGTCATGTGAACAGTTATTTAGGAAAGGGGAAAATTTTGAGAAAAATATGGTAGTATTCATTATTACTATAATTTTGGACATTTAGTTTTGAGGGGGGGCAGCCATGTGGAAGGATTAGTTTAAGGTTATTCAAATTGTTATTGTGTTACAGCAGGGGATTGGGTCAAAGTGACCTTCCAACTCTTTAAGTTTTATATTTCTTTGCTATGATTTTCTTTTATTCCCTTGGGATGCATGTTTTAGCAGCAACATTTTCCAGGATACTTTGTGATTATTGAAACGTGAGTACCTCTTTTGGATTTCTGCTTGAATTGTCTTCTCATTTCTTCAAGACTTTTCTCAAATGGTGCTCAGAACTCAGTGTTTTAGTCAATTATTATGATGCTCCAAAATGTTGGTTATAGCAAAATAACAACCCATCTATATCAGTCATTTTAGTCAAACATTTCAAAAAAACATTTATTGAGCTTCTATTTCATTTGCAAAAATCTTTCTAACAGCTATTTTGAATTTTTATTTTGGAATTTTCTTCTTAATTGCAAAACAGAGTGTTAATTACTTAGTGATTTTAGTTTGTGAGTTTTGCTTATTGAAACAGTGCTGATTGTTTTGCCTTTCTAATTCACCAAAAATAATCTGTGTGCTAAAGTTTAAATTTTTAAAATGTAAATTCTATATTTATATTTCATTTGAAAATCTGCATTTTTATTTTCCTTTTGTACTTTGACATAATATTCATTTACTAGTTGGTTTCATTAATGTGTTCTGCAATTCTTCAGACTTTTTTTGTCTGTTAATGGTGTCATGTTTGACCCTTTTAGTGGTCTGATTTTGTTATTCTGATCCCAGTGAATTAATATTAATCAAATTATTAAGGACCAATATATTCAATTATAGCATAACATCTTCAACTTGAGTATAAGATTAAAGAAATTTATAATATTAAACAAATAAATTTGTGATATTTTCTTTTTGATAATTTAAAACATGGTAGAATATTTTCAAATAAGAGTTAGAAGTTACTGTTCTAGGTCTATGTTTAGCATATTCCATTTTAGTAAAAAATGAAACCTGTTCATGCTGAAAAAACATTTTTTTAAGATTCTTGAGGAGATAAAATACTTTATGAAAAAGGCATATTTAAAAACCCATAGCTGGGGCCTAACGTGCCTTTAGTGTGCCTTGAATCTCTGGAGCAGAGACACACAATCCAATAATTATATTAACGTAGGGTTTTTTTCCCCACTCCATTTCCTGATTCAACATTTATTGAGCATTTGCTGTTACATATATAGCCATGGGCTAGATTCTGGAGAAGCAAAGACCTAATTCCTACTCTCATGTAACTTAGACTCTAGTGGACTCTAAAGATGCAATTGCTGTTTTAAAAGGTAAAGTTTGAAAGTGCAGTGAGAAAGAAGTGCAACAGCCTGGAGGTGATTTGTTGATTTCTTAATATGTTTTATGACAAATATCTTAAAACATAAGTCATCATCTTTTGCTTTTCCACTGGATAACAGATTCTCTCTTAGCAAGATCTGTCTGATTGAGGAGCCACGAAATAGGGTTTGTGTTAGATAGAAGGCCTACCTGCTCATGGGTTTCTTTGAAGAAGATAACTTTATTCTTCTGAGAAGTTAATTTATATGAGTGTAATAATTTTAGGAACTAGTATAGTTAAATGTATCACATTTTCAACTTGTTTTCTTCTAACTAGACTAGGCAATTGATCTTTTTAACTTTATATAGGCAAAATGACTAATTGTCAAGTAGAATAGAATAAAATTGCTCCTTAATACTATTATTAGTTACCAAATATAGAAACAAAAACCAATTTGATATTATTAGTCAATTTTTTCTAATGCTTACAAGTACAAAGCCACTAACATATCCTATCCCTTTCATTTTACTTCTAGCAAAACCTTTTTTCCTTTTGGTGCTGAGCATTCTCATAAATCCAGAATTTAAGAAGGACCTCAGGGGCCATCTAGACCATCATTCATTAAAGGAAAGGAACATTAAAAATTCTTTACAGAGGAAAATGCCCAGTGACAGAATTGGGCCTTGAGTGAAATGTCTTTTTTTTTTTTTACTGATTAAACTCTGCTGGAAATAGTATTTACAAATGCAATCCATCCAATTAAGTTTCATTCTCTAGTTTAAACTCCCCCCCCCCCCCTGAGGCTGGGGTGAAGTGACTTGCCCAGGGTCACACAGCTGGGAAGTGTTAATTAAGTGTCTGAGACCAGATTTGAACTTGGGTCCTCCTGAATTCAAGGCTGGTGCTCTATCCACTGCGCCACCTAGCTGCCACCTAGCTGCCCCCTCTAGTTTAAACTTGGGCATCTGATCAGACTATACCAGTTTTATCTTTCCATATTGAGGGTATGAAACGGTGGTAAGGAGAGAAGCAGGGGCAGGCTGATTCCTTTATAGATTACCAAATTAAGTGTTGACTTTGAAGCAAGTAGTGAGTGTATTCTAGTTTGCGTTTATGTCCTTTGAAGTCACCTTTGTTTCACTAGATACAGTATAATAATTAGTGTCTCTTACAGGCTACATTCAGTCTTTGTCATATAAAAAATTTAATGTGATAAGACAAATGAGAGGAGTTTCTTTCCATCTGTATATCTTTTGACTTAATATTTCAGGACCAGGCTTGGAGTATGTTCCAGATTCAGGGTACAAGAAAAGTAAACAGAACCTACACTATCTTCTACACCTGTATTTTGGAATATCTGATAAGGCTAATTTTAGCAATTGCAAGCCGGAGGATGTTTCCACCAGGATGGCAGCGGCTCCAGTAAACACCCAATCCCCAGATGGTGCCTCCCTGTCCCGGCCCATCACAACAGTTTTAAAACCAGCTTGGTTTTTTTGTTTGTTTTTTTTAACAGGGGAGCCAGTGTAACTCCTTCAAGACTGGAGTGACACTCTGCATCTGCATCTGCCTCATGTGAGTTATCATTTTGGCAGCAGCACTTTGCCTAGGCTCAAACCTCTATAGAGGTTTGCCTTTTCTTTTTCAGGAAGCCTATAAAACTGCTACACATATGTCTTGGCAGCAAAGGTAAAAAGTGCATGAGGGTTCCAAATTTCCCTGCACAACTTCCTGCTCATTCCAAGGGGGCTTTCTCTTTTAACACAGGTCCTGCCTGTCTATATAATCAGTGACTATTCCTAACAGAGTCTGAGGGTCCACCTCCAGAGCGTTAGTTGATTTTTTTTTTCATTCTTTTCCCCCCAAGCAAATTGTAGAAGAAACAGTTCTCTTTAATATTAAATATATCTCTAAATTGTGCTATCAATAATTACAGAGTCAACAATATCTTTAAGTGCTATCAGTAACTTCAGCTTTCAGAGCTTTGGCTGTTCTCTTTATAGTGGAGTTATGTAATATGAGAACACTGTGTGCTGCTTTAGTGGCTGAAACATTTCTCTGTTTTAGAACTTGGGGCCCTGAAAATAACTTGTCCTTTTGTCTTTGGGATCTGGGCCCATTGGGGTAGGCCTGAGGACCCTCTTTAAAGAAAAAATAAATGAGCAGGGAATCTGTGATGATTATATTTAGCTTCAGGCCTTGGGCTGCTTTCGCAGGCACAAAAAGGTCAGACTCTAACAATTGGGCTTGAGGCTGAACACCATTTACTTGCTCCCAATCTGTAAAAGGAGTTGAAACTCGAGCCCCTGCAGCTGTGCAGAAGCATACATCCCTGCAGTCTGTGCATGGCAAGCCTTGAATAGGTGGCATTCCCTGTGCCCTACCAATGGCTGAGGCTGTTTTCCTAGGGACTGGGATGAAAAGGGATTTAAAAATATTTTTAGGAAGCGGTTTAAGGGCATATTTACTTGGTTTCAGGAGTAAAGGGTGTTTTCATTAACATATTTCTGCAACCAGGATAGCAAATGGTGATCTAAACATACTCTTTGAAACAGTGATGGAAGGGTAAACTCTTTCCTGTGCTCTGTATTGCTGAACTTGGAGCAATCTCTCCGGTACCCTTCTTGCCCCAAGGCATATTTACACTGTGTGTTTCTCAAGTAGACAGTTTAATGACTGTAGTCAAGTTACTGAAATGACTATCTGGGCAGCATGTAAGAAAATGTCAATAGCTTGTAGTTCATACTGATTAATATAGTGCTTGCTGAAATGAAGAGGGTTGTCAAGATGGAACTTGGACTCTCTACACTCAAAATCCATTCCCACCTGTGACTAATTAAAGTAGAGTTTACTTTGGACAGTGTTAGAGTAATTGGAGAACTGTGTGTTTTCACCACCAAGGATCTAATCTGATGTCTCCACTGTGATAGCTTTGTGCACTCTAGAATCTTTCTATGGCAATAGTGGAGTTCACTGGGAAGACCACTTGATTGAAAATCAGCAGAGCTGGATTCTGGTGCCAACTCAGTTCTTTACTTGCTTTGTGTTTTTAGGTCAGTGATTTACCATCTCTGAGCTTCATTTTTCTTAGCTACGGAATGGGGAAACTTATCATTTGTCCCTTCAAAGTATATCAAGTTGCATGGGAAGAAAAGGATCTATATAAAATTAAGGCATTTAAATGAAATGGCTTTTTCAGAAAAAGCTTAGACAAAATTTTGCCCTTTATGAATGAACCATTCTTTTTATAAAGTATGCAATGCTTTTCTTCCTGTTGTTTTTAGGAATTGTGTTTTAAAATTGTAGTTTGAAGGTGTGAGGATTTCTTGTTTTGTTTTGAAATCCCTGAGGAAACTTAGTGTTTTTTATTCCAAACTATTTCAAAAAAAGGCTGGGTTTTAATCAGCAATCATTCCATCATTTTGTAATTACCCAGCTCCCTAATTTAGGAACCGTAGTATTTTTAGAGAGTAAACATGGGTAATGACATGTAAAAGTAATTAGTTTTTCCTGGAGAGTTTATGAAAAGCAGTGGTTGAAAAAATTTAGTACAGATCAAATCCTATTAAAATGAATTCCATAGCATTGAAGAATTAAATTTTTTTTTTAAATTTGTATTGCAGTTTTGTTGTATCACAATAAATAGATTATGGGGCAGAGCCTTTTTGTTTTTTAGAACTGTTGTAATGGGATTTGTCATAATGGGATTTGATCCATAATTGGGGCAAAAGGATGCTTTGTAATATTCTAAAAGTTCCCTTAGAGTTAAATTAGTCAGTGATTTCCTGGTACTTTGATACTGGAGACTTTAAATATCTTCTCAAGGTAGTGTTGTGTTAAAAAAAAAAATCTAACAAAATGTCAGCTTAATCTACCTATACATAGAGGTCTTCAACTTTAAAATTTAGTTGGGTAAAAAAATCTCAGATAGTTTTGCAAGTGACAGCAGATAGTAGGGCACTATTAAGCGCCTGGTAGACAGAAAAAGAGACTAGTAAGTAGTCTCCCCTTTGTCATTTGCACTTTGGAGAAGAGAGAGACCCAAGATCTGTCTGACAGTTTGAGTTTCCATTTTTTCAATGGATACCCCAGTGTGACTTTTGTGATAGTGGGGAGAGGGGAAAAGAAAGACACAAATTAAAATTTCATTATGAACAAGCAGAATGAACCGAACTGAAAAATTGGTCAGGAGAGTGGGATAAAATAATGTAATAGTAGTCAGAAGCAATCTGTGATCAATGCTAATTTAACTAGTGGTATCATGAGACTACATAGAGTTATTCTGCTTTTCTCATATCCACTTAATGAACTAACAGATTTATATGTTTATTGGTATCATCTCCTCTAATCTATTTCTGCAAGCTCTTTATGAAGAGTACTAATCTGTTGTACCTTCTCATCCCCTTAGACCATCATTGCATCATGACATCACCTCCTTTCATTGATTATTTTTTAAGTTTACATGCCCATGGGAAATCCAACTCTCCTAATTTCCCTACTACTGTATCAAATTATCAGTGCTGATCCCAATTTGCAAAAATTGAACTGCTTTTTAAAAATCATGGTTTTTGAAAGGATATCTCACATGTTTCATCATTTGTGGACTACTTGCTTGTCTGACTCTACTAAATATATAATGGAGTGATACCTGCCTAAACATCCCATTTGGAGGAGAGCTTTTCAAAGGAACAATATTTTCTGTGTAATGGACTGAAACCTTTTTATAATGAAATTTTGATAGATTTAACATTGTAACAGTTAAGAAATATATATTCTGTCTGGCAAATGCAATTGAACATATTGGTGGAAAGTGAATGTAAAACCAGTACCAAGCCAAAGACTCTCAAAGAAGAAGAAAAAAAGAAAGTTTGATAAAATCACAGAAGGATTCTTGTCACACTAGATATGTGATGAATGAACCCTTTGCTATTTATAAACCTCTAGTCTGATTCCCATCAATAGTATTTTTTGGGGTGGAGAAATATTGACCATACAAATAGCCATACAATTTATATTTTATACTTTGGTAACATGGGACTGCAAAGGGAGATGATAGATAGAAGAAATAATGTTTAGCATGAATTTTGTCTGAGATAAGGAATTCTGCTGGATTTTTGGAAGTTTGATCTGGTATGAAAATAGCAGCTTCATTTCTATAGTCTATAACAGAATTCCCATATCACAGTGTGCATGAGCACAGTGGAACCTGAGTTGGAAGAACAAAAATGACAGTGTTAGGGGAGGGGAATTGTGGTAAGAGAAGAGAAGAAATAACTTTCATTTGCTTTCTGCCTTAATTGACGGTTCTTTTGCATTGACTAATTAAGAATTTCTTCTTTGTGCAGTGTACAAATCCCCGGAGTATGAATCTCTTGGTTTTGACCTGACCGTTGAAAGATTAGTTTCCATTGGATACCCCCAGGAGCTGCTCAGTTTTGTCTATGATTCTACATTCCCTACAAGGTAATTGTAAATGGCATTGTTATGGGACTGACATCACCTATGAGAGAAATGAATATTAAATGATTAGTTTTGGGGGAGATCCAGGATTTTTTCCCTTCCTCATTTAGAGATTAGGTCTCTGAAGGGCAGGGTGAAAGAGGAGATGAAATCTTGGAGTTGTTGTCCCACTCAGCTAGAAAATTTACCAAAGAAAGTCATCTCTGGGGAAATTTGGCTCATTGTGTTCTTCTCTGGCAGGTTTGGTCTAGAGCAAGTAGCTCCTTTGTCTTGAGTGCCTGAGGGTGGGGGGGGGGGCTCTGAGAGCAAGAGTGATCTGTCACTTCCCTCTGTGCCTCTTTAGAGTAGGCCTACCTCTCTTTATAATATTCATTCCTCTCATTAATTGTTAACCAGTCAGAGTTGATTGCCATCCTCAGGAGTGTTCATTTTTCCAAGGGCCTATAAACACTGACTGGATTCCATGAGGCATCCAGTGTGCCTCTGATCTATTTTATTAATTATCTGCTAGCATGATTAATGAAGTGATTAATTACCCAGAATTTTTGTCTCTTGAACTTTTTATATGGTAGACTACCTTTTGCCCACAAAAGTTAATAGTTACCAAATTATTTCTGAAAGGAGATTCTGGCCTCTGTTAATTAAAACTTGTCTCACAGAGTATTTACATCACAGAGCATTACATTCTTGGAAATAAAGTCATGCTGTTTTAAATCAACTTCCAGTCAAAGTACCTGTTGTATGCTAAGCACTGTGCAAAATCCCAAGGATACAGAGAGAAAAGAGAAAGTGTCCTGGTCCTCAGGGAACTTGTGTTCTGACAAGAGAGTGTATTTAAGTATATAGGGAATATAGAGAGAGTAAGTACAAGGTAGTTTGGGGAAGGAGAGGCAATGATCAGGAGGTGAAGGTAAAGAATATGTTCTAGGCATGGAAGACAGTGCAAATGCCTGGAGGTGGGGATGAAATACCATGTATGAAGAAGAGCAAGTAGGATAGTATAACTGGACTTTACAGTACTTTGGGGGATTAATATCTAGAAAGCCTGGAAGGGGCCCATTGGTGAAGAGCTTCCAGTGTCAAACAGAGGAGTATATATTTGATCCTATACTACAAGAGTTTATGAGTGTAAGAGTTTTGCTTCTATCCTCCCTTTGGGTTGGCCCACCAAGGCCCTCTGCCTCCTGGCATTTTTCCCCTTCTCTTGTGCCACATGGTATCTCCCCTAATTCCACTCTGTTTCCCAACCCCACTTCTCCTCCTCACAGTTAACTAGGGTGCTGGATCCCTTTCAGGATTTAGCCTGCCAGCTAAAGACATGCCCCAGCCTCATGGGGTGCTCCCTTTCTGCTATAATTGTGAGTTCCACTGAAGAACTTGACTTTCATATGCTCTCCCACTCTATTTCATATCTACCATTCCCAGTATCTATTGTATCCCTTCACTTTGTAATTTCTTCCCTAAATAAATATATCTTTTGTCAAAAATGTGAATTCTTCACATGATTGAACCCCAGTTTTTGGTGATTGCCATTATTTGGTGACAAACACCATACCATAGATCACATCATACTTATTTGTCTCTGCTCTGTGGGCTAGGGTTTATAAGAGTTCTATTATTAAATATTTACTTTAAAATTTTTTTTCATATAGGGGACTGGTCTTTGATACATTGTATGGGAACTTGCTGAAAGTTGATGCATATGGGAACCTCCTGGTATGTGCACATGGATTTAACTTCATAAGGGGGTGAGTATCTGTTCTAAGACACTATAGCCATCCTAGAACTTAGGGGAGATTTTCAAAGAAGAGTCAGACAGGCCAGTGAGTGATGAAAGTAATAGGCCTTTATTAAGTGAATTTTTTATATCTATATCTAGATCTAGATCTAGATCTAGATCTAGATCTAGATCTAGATCTAGATATATATATATATATATATATATATATATATATATATATATATATATATATATATATATATATATATATATAGGGAAAGACTGGGGCCTCAAATGGCTGCTGCATCTTCCCCTCCACTTCTAACCCCCAAGAGTGTGTTGGAGTATTCTGAAGGAGAACTACACTGACAGAACCACAGGTGTGATGGCCTCCATCAAAAAATCCTGAAGGACTTCCCTGTCAAAATAATTCAGAAAGCTTTTCCCTGAGACAGATTTGATTGGTTACTTATCACTGATATTATCTGGGGTTTGATTAGTTAGATAAATTTCCAGCACAGAAGCTTTCTGGTATAGAAGATTTTAAACAAAGGCAAGAGGAACAATGAAATAACACTAATATAGTGAACCACTTTCTTGTTTTGTTATGATTAAATGAGAACTATATGAAAATAGCATTTTCTTCTAAAATACAGATATGCCTTGGAGATATTGCAGGTTTGGTTTCAGACCATCACAACAAAGTGAATATAACAGTAAAGCAAGTCCTGTTATTTTTCTTTTTTGGTTGTTTTGTGTGCACAATAACATTATGTTTAAAAAAAAAAAAAAAAACCGGCAATGCACATACGTTTATTAAAAATACCGGGGATGTTAGCATCAAGTGAGTTGTGATTTTTTTTTTTTTTTTTTTTTTTTTTTGCTGGTCTGGAGGATCTTGCCTTGATGTTGATGGCTGCTGTCTGATCACTACCCGGGTGGCGGTTGTATCTAAATTTAGATAGCAATGAAGTTTTGCTGCATCAATTAACCTTTCTTTCACTTGAACACTTTGAGGCTATTGTAGTATTATTAAATAACCTAATTTCAGTATTGTTTTATCTTATGGGATAGGGAGGTCCAAGGAGAGGGAGAAAGAAGAGAGAATGGTTGTACAGTGAGATAATTAGAACACACACAACATTTATCAGTTAAGTTCACCATCTTTTATGGGTGCAGTGTGTGGGGCCCCCAAACAGTTTCGATAGTAACATCAAAGATTACTGATTGAAGATTACCATAATAGATAAAATTATGAAAAATTTGAAATATTGTGAGAATTGCCAAAATGTGACACAGATATGATTAAGAGTATGCTATTGGAAAAATGGCACCAATGGGCTAATTCAACAAAGAGTTGCCACAAACCTTCAATTAAATTTTTTTAAGAGCAATATTTGTAAGAAACTCAGTAAGATATGCCTATATCACATTTCAGACTTTCTAGTCATATATATATTTATATGTGTGTGTGTATATATGTGTACAAATACACATACACATATATGTACACACATATCTATACACACACAAACACACACACACACACACACAAAGAATATGTGAGCCAAAACCATATGTAGTTTTCTCGCCTAAATCTTTAAAGGATATGTGAGACAGTGAAATTTAATTGTGTTCACCCTATACTCTTTTTAAGTTTTTCACCTATTCGTAGAGTCATAGATCTAGGATAGATAGAAACTTTACTGAAGTTC
Organism: Sminthopsis crassicaudata; assembly: GCF_048593235.1. Taxonomy (NCBI): domain Eukaryota; kingdom Metazoa; phylum Chordata; class Mammalia; order Dasyuromorphia; family Dasyuridae; genus Sminthopsis; species Sminthopsis crassicaudata. The sequence goes on along the minus strand of NC_133618.1, from coordinate 578,706,618 downwards.
ATTTTTTCTTTATTTGGAAGTGACCTTAGAAGTCATTTAATTGAATTTTCTTATTTATAGTGAAGAAACTGAGACATAAATGACTTGCTCAGTTGGTATGTTGTTGAGCAAAGATTTCCTTTTACTTCAAAATCCAATCCTCTTCCCACTCACGTGCACTGTTGTATCACTGAGAAAACCCTTTCTTTTGGTCTTTCCCCTGTACTACCTTAGATTCACAGATTCTGCCCTTTACAAATATACAAATGCTCCAGTCACTCAGCTCTTCCCTCACCTGCTAGTATTTTAGTACTTCTATTTGGCTATGCAACTTGGGTCATTACTGCTTTTTCTCTGTACTTTGTTTCTCTTCTTTGACCTTACAGTATTGTTGTCTCTTCATGGCCCCTCTTCATCATTTCCTTCTCCACCTTATTTTACAAAGGGGGAAACTGAGATTTCACAGTTAGCAAGTGTCTGAGGCCAGATTTGAGTTCAGGAAGATGAGTCTTCCTGACTCCAAGTCTAGGGCCCTATTTGCTGCACCATCTAGCTGTCCCAATACTTTTGACTTTATCTCAAAATTCAGACTTAGATCCCTCTTACCATCTACTTTCTTGGCTCCTGCTCCAGGATCACAGAATACTTATGGAAAAATCTATAGATATGGCCCACTGCAGCTTTATGCTTTTTTGAATTCAACTCTTAGGTCGTTCTCATTGCATTGTCTTTATACCTCAATACCTTTTCCCCCCTATGTTTATTTTCTCATATTTCTCTTCAGTCTTAGAGAATGAGCTGTATTTTTATAAGGTTTATTCCTCTATCTTATTAGAATGCAACTATTAGCAATTCCTGACAGCTTGCTTTCTGATTTATTTCTACCTTTTCCAGCATCATCAATTTCTCCTCCATTGGCTCCTTCTTCTTTTCTTTAAAAGATACAGATTTCTTCCATTTTGAAAAAAAAAATTTTTATACCTGCCATCTCACAAGCTGCCTTGTTTTTCCTTACTTTCATTTTGAAAATTCTAAAATGAGTTGTCTGTATCCATTGTCTGTGGTATTCTCTGATTTACAACCATGTAGCATCTCAGAAGATACTAGGTTACTTAAAAATGTTTTATTTCATAGAGGAGCTTGACTTTCCTAAATGCACTCTACCCTGTTCTCCACTTCCTATTCAGTACTTAAATGGCCCTGTGACTTTATCTATGGGAGTGCTCCCTCTAATGGTGCAGACTGAAATCCATCAAAACATGCTTTTGATCCTTTTTGGTTTTCCATAAAATTTCCTTGAGGGTCCACCTGGTGAGTTGAGGGACTTTCTCTGTGTCTGGCACACCATTGTGTGCAAGCATGCAGCATGTAACCTCACCTTTCCTTCTTAATATATAACCAATTCACTGCCTTTTCCAAGTATACATCTCTTTGGTATCATTATATACAATTTCTTATGCTCACCAAGTGATTCACAAATTTTGATTCCGCAAAGACTATGATTTATTTCTATACTGAAGAACTAGAAGAATATTCTGTTTTTTAAAAATGGGTTTTTATTTCAGGGAGACTCTTACTTAGTATCATAGAACTATATAATTTACCCAATTAAAATTTAACTCCTCTCTTCTTCCTTATTAGTTCTGTTCATTGGTACCTTTTTTTTAAGAGGTAAAGAGAAAAGTTCTTTTTAAAATATTTCTTATTCTGAAATTCAACACCAAAAACCAAAAGAATATTTCTATATTCACAGCAGACCATAAGGAAGAAATGTGAATCTCCATTTCATATTGCTGACTTTTTTAAAAGTTTATGATCAATTTCATGTTACTTTCTTTTTGGGGAGGTCAGCTAGGTGGCGCAGTGGATAGAGCACCAGCCCTGAAGTCAGGAGGATCTGAATTTAAATCTGACCTCAGACACTTAACACTGCCTAGCAGTGTGACCCAAGTCACTTAAGCCCAATTGCCTCAGGGCAAAAAACAAAACATGTTACTTTCAAAGCTATTCTGTTTGTGTTTCCTTCTGAATTAATTTCTGAGGTTTTTTTGTTCATTAAAAAAATGTTTCAATGGTCTGCCTTTTTAATATCATTCTTGCTAACCTTCCCATTCTTCCCAGCCTTCCCCAATTAAAAAAAAAAAAAGAAAAGGAAAAAAAAAAACCTCTTATAACAAATTACATTAGAAAAAACTAATCCAGAATGTTTTAAATGAATAAAAAGGAATGATTTTCTGACTTAGAGTCTATCACCTCTCTGATAAGAGTTGGGTCTTGACAGACTTATGAGTGGGTGACAGTGAGTTCTCTGAAGCCATAGTTGGTCATTATATTATTCAAAGTTCTGAAATCGTGCAGAGCTATTTTTCTTTGCTGTCCCTATGTAAATTATTCTCCTGATTTTGCTCACTTCACTCTGAGTCAGTTCAAAGTACCTCAAATTCTTTGATATTGTCTCTTTTCCTGATTTCTTAGAAGTGCAATAATAATCCATTAAATTTGTATACCACAGTTTATTCAGCCACTTTCCACTTTTTGTTTTTGCTTTTTTTTTTTGCCAAGAGAATACTTTTTTATTAATTTTATAATTATAACATTTTCTTTGACAATACATATTCATAGGTAATTTTTTTTTTTACAACATTATCCCTTGTACTCCCTTCTGTTCCAAAATTTTCCCCTCCTTCCCTCCACCCCCTCCCCTAGATGGCAGGCATTCCCATACATATTAAATATCTTATAGTATATTCTAGGTACAATATATATGTGCAGAACCAAATTTTGTTGTTGTTGTTGTTGTTGCAAAGGAAGAATTGTATTGGTAGCTTTGTTTTGTTTTGCTAAGGCAATTGGGGTTAAGTGACTTGCCCAGGGTCACACAGCTAGGAAGTGTTAAGTGTCTGAGGCCAGATTTGAACTTGGGTCCTCCTGACTTCAGGGCTGGTTTTCTATCCACTGCGTGACCTAGCTGCCCCCACTTTCCACATTTTAGAGGTAATCTAAAATATCTCTTTAAATTCTAATTGCTTTTTAAATTTTTTCTTTTTTCTCTCCTTTTAATGTTCCATAATTTGAAGTATTTCTACACCAAACTATGTGTTTTCAACTCTCCTTTATTTATTTCATATCATTGTGAGGTTCATTTGATCCCACTTCCCTCACTCTTTCTTCCATGTTTGGAGCCTTTTCATATAACCCAGTTATGAGAAATAAAAAGTTATACCTCCTTCTTCCCAAATTCTGCACTAGTATATTCATCCTTTTATCTTCCCTTTTCTTGCTCCTCTTAAAACACTCAGAAAAGAGGTAATCTATCCTAGTTCCTCTGATTTTCTAATTTAACTATTTCAATACCTTTTAAAGACTTCAGGGTTCTGAAGGGTGCTTATCTTTTCCCTTTTTATACTTTATTATTCCCTTTTTAAAAATCACATTTAGTTTCTTTCAGTTGTCCCAATAAATGTCTTCTTAGGTTTTTCTGGAGAGGCCATTGGGTGTTAAATTATTATCTCTCTCTGTTTATCATTTCAGTTGTTTTTGTCCTCAGTTTACATTTTCTTTTATTTTTTCAACTTTTTGATTTTTATACTATATTTTTATAGAGATGGGACAGTAGGCATGTTAATGAAGTTTTCTAATCATTTAGTATCTTTTCCTTTTTTTATTTGTCTTGAACATGAGTTCCTTGAGTCTTTAAGAATTGTATCAGTTTTTCTTTTCTTTTATTAATTTATGATTTTATTCCAGTTTTGCTTCTCTTTCCATGGTACCATTTTCACTACATGCTTCCTTCTTACTTCACCTCAAGGACTAGATATAGTTAGAGGACAATATAATGACACTATTGTCATTGATGGGGGAAAACAGTTTATTGTGGAAATCTTGATGGATTTTCCATTGTTCTAATTGATTTCCTGGCCTTTCAGTTTCATCTTTAAATTCCTCGGAAATAATGTGGCATAAGTAGGTCTTACAAACTTTCTG